>NC_045798.1:17456001-17664441 GCF_009873245.2 Balaenoptera musculus
TAAAATAGATAACTAATAAGGACCTATTGCATAGCACAGGGAACTCTTCTCAAAACTCTGTAATGACTTATATGGGAAAAGAACCTAAAAAAGAGTGGATATATGTATATGTATGACTGATTCACTTTGCTGTACAGCAGAAACACAACATTTTCAATCAACTACACTCCAATAAAAATTTTAAAAATTAAAATTAAAAAATTTTAATTTCCCTTTCTGAATACTAATTATTAAACAAGAGACAAAAAAAATGAGTCAAAAGAGAAAACAGTCTTTTAGAAACAGGAAAAAAATGAAATGTAAGTTTCTACTTTTAAAAATGTTAACTTTTTAAACAGAAGCTTAAATACAAAAAAATATGAATTTCTGAAATAGAAACAAAAGAGAAAATGTTAAATTCTTCAGAAGCTAGTTTCCATATAGCTTATAGCTCTCCTCACACCTCAAAGGAAGTTTCCTGCAAAATATTTTCATTTGAAAAAAATTTCCCTTAAACTGTTTTGCTAATTGCAGAAACAAAATAGCAGAGCTTCTCCACTTACATATGTGTCATATATGTCACATATTTAACCAATACTTGTTTGGGAGATAAATTATAAATAGTTAGCAGTCAGTCTGTGGGCAGTTGAAGAAGACTGGAGATAAATGGAGATGACTACTCTAAAGGGCCTGTGGTCCTTTGTAAATGTCTCCCTTAGGAGTTCAGTTCCCAGGCTGAGCCACTTTCATTCTCTCGGTGCTGTATGGATATTAAGAAGTTAGGGGAATCTCGCCACAACACATGACCCAATTTAACAGTAACAATTTTACTTTTGTATTTTCTTCAAAGAGGAATGAGACGTTATGCAAGTTATTATTTTCTCTCTTCTATGTGCCCTGCCATTTTATTTTTAAGGACACATTCTATCCTAAAATCCTGCACCTGACAAACTTCACCTCTAAAGTATTCATTCTTCAACAGAGAGAGAAAAAAAAAAGGGACTTCCCTGGCGGCACAGTGGTTAAGAATCCGCCTGCCAACGCAGGAGACATGGGTTCGAGCCCTGGTCCGGGAAGATCCCACATGCCGCGGAGCAACTAAGCCCATGCACCACAACTACTGAAGCCCATGCGCTAGAGCCCGTGCCCCGTAACAAGAGAAACCACTGCAATGAAAAGCCCCCGCACCGCAACGAAGAGTAGCCCCTGCTCGCCGCAACTACAGAAAGCCTGCACTCAGCAACGAAGACCCAATGGAGCCAAAAATAAATAAATAAATAAATAAATAAATTTTTTAAAAAAATCTGAGCCTCTATTATGCATATAGGTCGTTAAACCATGAAATTAATGCCTTTTTTTAAATTTATTTATTTATTTTTGGCTGTGTTGGGTCTTCGTTTCTGTGCGAGGGCTTTCTCTAGTTGTGGCAAGCGGGGGCCACTCTTCATCGCGGTGCGCCGGCCTCTCACTATCGCGGCCTCTCACTATCACGGCCTCTCTTGTTGCGGAGCACAGGCTCCAGACGCGCAGGCTCAGTAATTGTGGCTCACGGGCCTAGCCGCTACGCTACGGCATGTGGGATCTTCCCAGACCAGGGCTCGAACCCGTGTCCCCTGCATTGGCAGGCAGACTCTCAACCACTGCACCACCAGGGAAGCCCAATGCCTTTGATCCTACCTTTACAGAGTTCACTGCAAACATGGGAAAAGAGCCACATAAATACATTCAATACAAGGTCAGAAAATCGTAAAAGCACTGCCATCTGACAGGATCAGATAAAGAACTACAGCCATCAGAAGAATATTTCTCCTGGGCCAATCAGAAGGCTCTGTAACAAGAGGACAGCAATTCAGCTGGACCTTGAAAAGACAGGTAGGACTCACATATTTCAGAGACTTGGGAGAAAGGCTAACCAGGTGTATCAGCCAGCTTAAAGAAAAGGGGAACAGTGAGTAACCCAGTTTGGCTGAAATAACAAGTTTTTAAAGAAAAGTAGGGTTACAAGGCCAGATTATTTTGAAAAGCAGACCAAAGATTGGATTTTATACTGTAGGCAATTTTAAAAGCCCTAGGAATCCAAATGTAATACAATCCAAACTAGTGACAATGTAAAGATCAAAAGAAACAAAGACTGAATGTACACTACATCGCATTCATTCCCCATTAAGTCCTCTTCACAACTCTAACTGAAATCCATGACTTTAAAAAAAAAAAAAAAAAAGTAGAAATCTCTAAAACTTAAACTACAGTAAAAAACCAATTTCTTTCCAAGATCAATTTCTCCTCCTTGGCTTCAAATACACAGTTCTCTCCCTTATATAAGATAAATAAAAACAAAAGATCCTTATGACTCTGCTGTCTATATCAACCATCCTCTTTCCTTATGTCTTTCACATCCCATCTCTCAAACAAATGGCCAGTACCCAAAGGACACCTTTACTTCTTCACTATCCATCCCTAATTTGGGTTTCACCCTCACTACTCTGATCTTTATTAGAGCACTTTCAGTAACGACTTCCTTTGCAAAGTCAATAGCCTGTTTTTCCTTCATTCTCTTTGAATCCTGAAGCTTTTTACACTACTGCCCCTAAAAATTCTCTGTGCCTTTTCTTTCATCACCATTGCACCTTCCTAATTATCCTACCTCTGATGGAGCTTCCCTTGACTCCTCCTCTTCCTCCCATTTCTCAACTGTGAGTTTCCCAGGCCTCAACTCTAGTCCTCCATTCTGTCCTCTCTACACTCTCCCTCTTGGTTAACTGACCTCATCTCAAATCTTAAACTAACTCTAGCTAACCTACCTGTGGTCCCAGGATGTATTCCTGTAATAAAACTAGATTGAACCCTATGAAGTTACGTTTGAAAATGTTTTTTAAGGTATTAGACCTTAATATTTTCAAGGTATCAGTGCTTGTACTAATCAGTAGCGTAAGTAAGAGCATTCACTCTCTAAAACTAGCTTTTACTTCTAACAGTATTTTTGCAAGCACTTCTGAGAAATGAATGTAAATTTCTGGGCATTTATAAAATCAGAGTGTACAGTCAAAGGTTTAAAAGTTAAGACTGTCAGGCAAGGTGTGAAGATTTAGTCAAGTTTGGAAGGTCAAGCTAGACAATTCTGGGCAAAAATTAAGACAAGGAAATAACAAAAGGTCAAGCACTGTACTTAGGTCAAAATGTGTGTATAACCAGGTTGAAGAAACAATTAACAAAACTTTGCTACACATGTTTTATTTAGGTCAAGAGTGAAGCCCAAGCCTGAAGCCCTCAGATAAAGGGAAGTGAGTGTGCCTGGCAGACTTGGTGTGCAGTAAGAAAAACAGATAACCCACCACTAACAGCCCCTCCTCAGGCATTTTAAGGTAGAAAATTTTCCTGTGCATTTAAAAACAAAACAAAAACAAAAACAAAAAAGAGACAAAGACTAGGATTATCCACGATTATGAGGGACACTGCCTTCAAAAGATCAAAATACAATTATTATGAAAAAATTTAGCCTTTATTCAAGTCACAATTTTTCTTGTTTTGTGGTAAGCAGCACTGGACTATGAAACTTGTGACTAAACGGAGATGACCTTATAACACATTTCAAAGGCAACAACAGAAATCAATGACAACTTGCAAACTAATATTTCTATTTCTTTTTATATGGCATTATTCAAACATCTCCATAGAATTCTTACTAGAATAGATATCTCAAAGTTTAAATGCTGTTTAAATTGTGAAACAAGAAAAATCTTTTTTGTGGGGGAGGGGCAAGATAGGGATAGGGGATTAAGAAGTACAAGCTACTATGCATAAAATAAATAAGCTACAAGGATATACTGCACAGCACAGGGAATAGAGCCAATATTTTGCAACAACTTTAAATGGAGTATAATCTATAAAAAATACTGAATCACTATGTTGTACAGCGGAAACTAACAATGTTGTAAATCAACTATACTTCAATTTAAAAAAATATTAAAAAAAGAAGAAAAAAGAAAAATCTTATCTGCAGTGAGGAACTCTGTCTGGAGCTGATCCGGGTCTAAAAATGTAAAGAACAAATAACTTGCTTCTATATTGCATGTAGCAATTTTCAAAGCATTTTCACATATATTACCTCACTGAATCCTTGCAGCAACCCTGTGGAGTATGACAGGCATAACCATTGTACAAAATTCAACACTGGGACTAAGACAAGACTAGGTCACAGTTAATCAGAGATGAAAATCACCTTCAAACTAAAGACTTCTCAATTTAAAGAAACCAGAACATGGGACTTCGCTCATGGTACAGTGGTTAAGAATCCACCTGCCAATGCAGGGGACACGGGTTCGATCCCTGGTCTATGAAGATCCCACATGCCGCAGAGCAACTAAGCCCGTGTGCCACAACTACTGAGCCTGTGCTCTAGAACCCGCGAGCCACAACTACTGAGCTCACGTGCTGCAACTACTGAAGCCCACGCACCTAGAGCCCGTGCTCCGCAACAAGAGAAGCCACTGCAAGGAGAAGCCCATGCACTGCAACGAAGAGTAGCCCCTGCTCGCCACAACTAGAGAAAGCCCACGCACAGCAACGAAGACCCAACACAGCCAAAAATAAATTAATTAAAAAAAAAAGGAAAAGAAAAAAAATAAATCAGAACAGAATTAGATCCTATCTTAGGATTTCAAATAAAATTTAATGAGTGGTACTGACAGAACTGAATACTTTGAGTGATCACTTATATTCAGTACAATTTATAAACATGTAAAAAGCAATTAAAACACACCTCTACTTTAGTGCATTTTTTAAAATCCTTTAGTGGTTCTTCATTATCAAACCTGGAACTCCAAAACAGAGATTATCAAGTTTTCTTACCAAGTTAGAGTGAACCGGACCAATCAAGAAATGGGATTTTCTCTTAGGTCTCTATTTGGCTAATATTCATCGGTCTAATGCCTTAAAAGTATTTTCAAACCTAACTTTTTCATAGGAGCTCAATCTAGTCTTATCACAGCAAATGAGTGGGTCTGATTTATTTTAAGCTGTGGCCCTAATGAGACCTACTAACAAAATCTGAGAGGTAATTCATTGTGAGCATCATGGGAACTAACTGTAGATTTTCCCTGTAAAACTGAATTTGGTCACATGGAGCCCCTCTAGACATCTAAGAGGTTAAAATTCCAGAAAAGGAGCACTCTGCCTCTAACTCTTTAAGTGAGGATTAGAAAATATGCTATAGAAACTCAAAGTTGCAAACGTTTCTTGATTTATACATACAACAAATAAAACCACTACTTTCCTTTAACTCCTAAGAAGGAACCATTAAACTCCAGAAAATATATTATAGAATTTTGAAAATAAAATTATACTTATGGCTCTACTGTCAAGGACAGCAATCACATAAAGTTTCAGGTACTAAATACAGCCAACTAAAACAGCACTTCATTAGACGTTTTCTTCTTAGGGTATCCTTGATTTTTCACGAGATGGTCTGATTAAACAGGTAAGAATGATGAAAACTAAATAAGTTATTAATGTTGAAGTAAAATACAATTATACAGAACTACATAACACCTCAGTTCAGTGGCATTTATCATCTCTAAAATAAATGATCACAGAAATCTATTTTGAGAAATGCATGAACATTAGGCGTTTTAATTTGTAGTACTACTTCATAAATTACAGGCTTATATGGTTACCAAGTCCCCAGCTCCCCAACACTGAGGACACATAAGAAACACTGAAGAAGGTTATTTCAATACAAATTCATGGTCTTATCTTTGGCTAATTTTAGGTTGAATCATGTATCGCCAAAACATTATTATCTTTTTTTTTTTAATTTACTTATTTTGGTTGCTCCAGGTCTTAGTTGTGGCAGAAGGACTCCTTAGTTGCAGCATGCAAACTCTTAGTTGTGGCATGCATGTGGGATCTAGTTCCCCGACCAGGGATCGAACCCGTGTCCCCTGCATTGGAAAGCGGATTCTTAACCACGCCACCAGGAAGTCCCCAAAACATTACTATCATAGCACTTTACAGGCAAAACATGTTTTAAAAATAATAAGCAAATCTAAAGTCTATAATGCTAGACATACATTTTCAAGTAAACAGTTTCTCTCCGAAAAACTTTCACCAGATTCGATGATCACAAGACAATCAGATATGATCATAACAGATACAGTGATACACAACAGAAATCCAAAACCAGATATAACTTCCATTTGTTCTAGAGATCTGCTTTGCTTTTCATTATCCAGTTTAGCATTATTTGCAAATACCTGACATTGACAATGTCCATTGTCACACAACATATCACCTCAATATAATGCAGTCCTTAGAACAGATCTTCAGACAGGCAGCCCAGGGGGAGGCATGTTCATTCACTGTTCAGTAAATATTTGCCAAACCACCTATTATATGCCAAGCACTGGACAGAGCACCGAAAGAGAAAAACTTTTACCTCTGTGTAACCTATAGTTTGTTTACTATCTGTCATCCCTCAAAAACACACACAAAATGAGACCATGAAGAGCCCCACTAATGAATTTGGATTTTATTCTAAATGTGGCCAAAAGCCATTAAAGAGTTTTAAACACAGGACTGACATGACCTGAGTTAGGCTGTCAGAAGACTACTCAGGAGAATGGATGGCCACTGTGCAGAGAATGGAGGGAACCAGTGAGGAGGCTAACAAGGAACTGAAGCAAAAGAGGGCTGGCTTAGAGTAGTGACTGTGGACAAGGAAGCAGACAGATTCAGTGTTGGAATCTTGGTGTCCAACGGTCTTGACTTAGAACCGTTTTTCTATTTATATCCTTGGGCAAGTCACTTACACTCTCTGAGCCTCAGTTTCCTTACTGAGCAATGATTGTAAAGCCCCAGCACACAGAAAACACACAATAAATTATGATGATACTACTTTGGTAACGAAATTCATGTGAATGAGGTTCACATGGACTGACTTCCTTTTCCCCCTACACACCAACATTAACCCTAATATAAGTAATTTTTACCAAGATTCAAGTGTAGGTATATACAAGTACTGCATTGACTCCAACAAGAGAGAAGGTACTGTTTCTCACAGAACTTATGCTAAAACAACTGCTCATAAATATACATTGAGCAAGGTGTTTCTCTCAAATTAATAAAAGTCTAGTTTGCACCTTCAATGTGTTTTCACATGCATGCTTTTATTTCCTCAGTTTTTACGAATAAAAAGGATACAAACAGAATCTTGTGGTTAATCGTGACCCGTGATAAAGATTGTGGTGTTACTACCAATTATTTTAATTTCTTCTGTCAATCGCTTTTATTTAAAACTATTAAGGGATGGTACCCTTCACTCTTACAACACTGAGACACCAGGAAACTAAGTTACCAAAAGCTCTCTTTTATAAGTATATGTATTACAAACACTCATCTATCTGTAGCTTCCTCTTACACTTAATATTCTTTCAACAAAGGACGAACCACTCTGAAAACCTATCATATTCAATCGTTCAGTATTTACTAAACAGGATCTATGGGCAAGACAATGTGCTAGGCACTAGAGGAGGACAAAGGTTAGTGTAACTGCATCCTTACCCTCAAAAAGCTTACCATCCAGTGAGAAGACTAGGTATTCACACTTGAAAAGGAAGAAGTGAGGCAGACAAAACAAGTGTCACAAACAAAGAGCTGGGACTTCCCTGGTGGTGCAGCTGTTAAGAATCCGCCTGCCAATGCAGGGGACACGGGTTCAATCCCTGGTCCGGGAAGATCCCACGTGCTGCGGAGCAACTAAGCCTGTGCACCACAACTACTGAGCCTGCGCCCTACAACTACTGAGCCCACGTGCCACAACTACTGAAGCCCGCGCACCTAGAGCCCATGCTCTGCAACAAGAGAAACCACCGCAATGAGAAGCCCAAGCACCACAACAAAGAGTAGGCCCGGCTTGCCACAACTAGAGAAAGCCCACGCACAGCAGCGAAGGCCCAACGCAGCCAAAAATAAATAAACTTAAAAAAAAAAAACAAAGAGCGTACTTTCAGTTGGGGCAGTCAGAAAATGCTTCACAGCTGGGTAACAGAACTTTGATAGAATTTGCTAGGAAAAAAGCAGGCACAAGAAACCAGAGAACAGCATGAACTTCTGTGTAGCGGCTTTTTTTTTTTTAATCTATTTATTATGAAAATGTTTAACATGTAAAAGTATACAGAATAAATGGACTCACCACTGAGATTCAACAATAATCAACTCATAGCCAATCCTGTTTTATAATTTACATGTCTTACTCCACAAAAACCCTAAAGGAACCTATTTTCATATGTTCCTACCTTCTTCACTGACTCCACCTCAGACAAATCCATACCACCACAGTAGTCTCCACAAGGTTGATTTTCCTAAAGGCCACATACAAATAAAGTGCAAACCTATTTTCAAGAAAATCAACTCTTGATTGTTGATCAAACCAAGGGAACAGTGACAAAGATACTGCAAAATGACAGACAATCCAAAACGGTTTACATGTACTTTGGGCATACCTTTTCCATACTTATATTTCAATGAGAATGAATAAAATCATGGAGAATTCATGCCAAACAACAACAACAACAAAAAGCACCACAGTTGAAGTATCTTGGACAAATCATTTGAGCTCCTGAGCCTAAGTTTCCTCCTCTATAAAATAGGGAAAGATCACCTACCTCAGGGACTTGTGAGAATCAAGTGAGTGTATATATTAAATGCCACATGGATAGTTCTTTATATTATTGCCTGGTTGACCTGGGAAGAACTAGTCAGGAAGAAAGCTGCCTGGCTTCCCAATCCTTTCCCTCCATACACCACCCTCTCCCAAGACGCTGTAAAAACTTTCTCCATCTCAAAACATGCTAAAGGTGAGGAGCTAAGCATTCTGATGTCAAGGAGCTTCTTTCCTTACCTGTAAAGCAAACTAAGGAACCTGAGATTGAAGGAAGTATTTCAGGAGGATAAATCTTATAAACTGTCAAACTTCACCAAACAACCCTCCTCTAAGTAGCAGAGCCATCCAACATCACACAGTGTGTGGCCAACCTACCTAGTAAAAACACTCTCATTATCCCCAATTCTTGGCCACTGTGCTTATTACTCTTTGAACCATCCACCGCCTCTCTACAGCACAGTACAAACAGAAGGATCGTCATCAGGACTCTCAGCTGGGCCAGAGTGTTAAGACGCTCAAGATGAGTTAGTTAGCACAAGGCACGCAGGGGCACCTTCACTTCCTTTCTTATTCTGTCCATAAGAAAGCTCTAGTTCTTTAGAAACATTCTAATCCTGTGTTCCGAATCACCTGCTACAGAGAGGCAGCTCACTGCTGCTCACAACAAAGTAGTTTAAACGTCTTTTAAAAATATATATGTTGTCACAACTGTTCACTAAGATTTTAATTCTTGCTTTAGCATTGCTTTCTCTCAATCTCTCAGTTATCTTCTTTTTGAGATTGTATATACATCACTGAAGTTCCCTTTTGAATTATCGTCTTCAATCACCAATCCTCTTCCCCTATGTGAAGACACAATGAGTTCCTGACTTCACATAACCCCAACCACCACAAATCATCCACTCAGTTAAAGCCATCTATCCAAAGCCATTCCTCATTTTCAGATATTATCCATTTCTTTGCTGTTTCCCTAAGATAATTATAATATAGTAAAATATGACACCTTACAGTTTACCCTGTGCTTTGTAAAGTTATTCATTTAATCCTTACAGCTTATGAAAAAGGTAATCCCCCTATTTTATAGGTAAGGAGAAAAGAATGGAAAACTTACTATCTTGTCTAGTTGTAAAGCGAGTTAAGTGGTGAACCCGACATCCAAACCAACTCTAAACGCCATGCTCTTCCCACTCTACTATGCTCTTTTCTAAGAAGGGAAAGCCTCTAGTTCTATCCCAAACCACATTGGCTTCACAGAGTAAACCATCTTCGAACAATCGCTCTAGACTGCAACCAGATTTTCCATCCCTGCACCTACCATCATCCCATTTCTTGCTTCCTCCCCACTCCACTCCTCAAGGATACTATCGCCATTCCTTCAACTCCCTCCTGCAAATATTCCACCTCTGCCTGCTAAAGGGAAGTGTCTCATCCCCCTTTCCCCAAACCGCAGCACTCCCTTCTCAAGACAGGTATGTTCTCACTCCATAAACTACATAGTACGCTTCTCAGTCCTTAACAAGCTATTTTATAACTTTAAAAAGTCCCCTTAAAATGGACATAACTTGTAGATCCTCCATCCCCATATGTGACCCAGGGCACCGGGCCACTTCATATAACCCTTACAAAGATCCTGCCCAGGCCCCACTGTCACCAATGACTTCCTGTCCAGAATCTAGTTATCCAAACAGTCTCCCCTTCCAACCTCTTCACCAGGGTGTCCCTCCAGGGTTCCCAAGACTCTCTCCTTCCGCAGCTTTCCTCCGCTCACACCTGGGCCTCTGCCCACCTTACCAACTCTCCATTCATTCCCCATCCCAAGGCTAAGCAGCAGCCCCAGTAGAGGTGGCTCCTCCTCTCTCACAACTTCCAAGTTCGGCCTCTTATCACCTGTTCTCAGAAGATGCCTCTCAGCTCCGTGGCCCACCTTTGCCCCAGCCCGCCCCTCTCCACCTTTTCCATTGCTCCTGCCCATCAGCCACCCCCTCAGGCCAGTTCCGGGGTGCCCGCGGGAATCCACTTCCCTTCCGTGGGCTTCCCACCCCGGAGTCAAGCTCCCCTTCTCCATCACCTGCTCCGCCCATGACCAGATGACATCCGCCGCGGAGGCCTCCTCCTCCTGCAACCCCCTCCTCGGACGCTGGGTCCCCGGCCGCTCAACGCCTTCCCCAAGAGCCTGCTGTCCCCTCCGGTGGGGGTGAGGGGGGCGTGCACCCCTATCCCGCGGCCCCCCCAGCAGGCACCTGTTCCTCCTCCTCTTCCCCCCGGGCTGGCTTCGCCGGCGCCCCGACCCCCACCCTCGCCGCGCCCCGGTCTCCCGGAGCCCCGCACTCACCACGAGTAGGTCTGCTCCGCCATGGCGCTGACTCTCAAGGGCTCCGCTGCAGGATGTGGCCGGGCCCGGCGGCGGGGGAACGAACGGACGGTGGGCTCGCTCGGGCCGGGAACGGAAGGCGCGGCCGCGGCCCGGCGCTCGCTCGCTCGCTTACACCGCGGGCGAGCGGGCGGGCCGGGAAGGCGGCTGGCGGGGAGACGCCGGGCTCCGAGGCGGCCCCGCTCCCTGGGCCCCGGGGCGGGGCGGGCTCCGCTCTCGGCCTCCCTCACCGGCGGCGGCGGCGGCGGCTCCGCTGCGGCTCTGAACCCAACATGGCGGCGGCGGCGGCGCTGAGAACAAGGGGGCCCGGGGCGGGCGAACGGCAAGAGGGTCCCGCGCTCACTGTGCGCTGGGCCGCGGGAGCCCCGCGCTCGTGCGGCGGCGGCGGCGGCCGGAGGACATGGCCAGCGGGCGGAGGCGGAGGCGGCGGCTGCGGCGGCGGCGGCTGAGGGGGGCGCTAAGCGGTGAGCCGAGGCCGCTCCGCTCACACCCGCGAAGGGGAGGTGAGGAGGGGGCGGGGGCGAGCCTTGGCCCTGCGCGGGTCACGTGTCCAAAACACGCTCACGTGATGCGCGCGCCCCGCCCCTCGCGCCGGGCCCATGCGCGGAGACGTCGGTTCCTTAGTTCGAGGCGACAGTTGCTCTCTCGGCTTCTGGCTGTTCGGCCGCCTCCCGCCGCTTGGTGCCGCACCCTCCCCACGCGGAGCGGTCGCCTCGGACCCCCTCCCCTTACCCTTTCCGAGGGGCTGCTGCAGCCAGCCAATCAGGGGCCCCGATGCGCGTCTGTTGGCTGCCACTCAGCTGTCACCCATCAATCAAGAGTCTGCTGGCCGCGGGTTCCCAGCTGTCAGTCAACCTGTCAGTCAGCAGGCGGAGCGCTGCATGCCTTCGTTCGCATGTTCGTTGGTTCATTCATTCGTTTAGCAAATATTCCACGCAGCCAGCTTTTATTGCGCCCAGACTCTGTGCCAAGTCCTCTGGGGCCAAGTCGAATACGCCACACTTGCCTTCATGTAATCAATCAGCAGATATTTACTGGGTGCCAACTATGTATCAATTCATTCTGCTGGGTCTCTGCCCTCTGAGAGCTTACATTCTAGAGGAAACGACATAGATAGCCCAAGCCGACAAATAAGTGAAGATCATTTCAGATGCTGCTAAGTTTTATGAAGATTATAACACAAGGTAATGGGACAAAGAGTGTGTAGGGGTGGGGACTAGTTTCGATAGGATGGTGAAGGAAGGCCTGGTGGAGGAGGTGACATCTGAGGATGAGGAGGAGCTGACCATGCAAGAGCAAAGCTCAGGGAACAGCCTATCTGGAGGACTGGAGGCAGGCACAGAAGTAAACTTAATAGAGCTAGACCCCGAGACCGACAGAGTGAATCTGGGGCTTAGGAGGAGAGAGGAGGGAGAGATGAATTGAGCCCAGGGGCACTGCGGAATACTTTTCCAGGAGCTGATGAGGCAGTCTGAAAGAGGAGCGGCTTACTAGGAGAAAAGACATTATAGAAAAAGAGAATGACATGAGGAAAGGCCCAAAGATGTGAAGGCTTGGAGTGAGCTTGGATCCAGGAGAGGGATGGATGATTCCTTCTGGAGAGTGTTGAGAGACTGAAAAAGTGCTCTGAGGCCAGAATTTGAAGGGCCTAGCTAAGCCTCCCTGCCAATTACTATGTTCACGAATGAAAATGAGCAGTGCAGCTCCAGGTTTCAGAAGCATGCCTGGGCAACAGACACACTAGACTTCCCAGACCCCCATTCTCCACAGGGAGCAGAGCTGGCACACCTGAAGCCAGCATACTCAAGATCCTCTGCAGCTGGACCAATTTCAGGCCAGGATCTAGCGCTGCTCCAGTTTCCCAAGACCTGCCCAGCCTTACGGGGAACACCATGCCCTGAATCTATCTCCAATTGGATCAGTTGGCCATTGCCCATACATCTGCCACTTGCCCATTCCCCAGGGGGAACCCTTTCATGAGAAAACCAAGTACACTTTTCCTTCAGAAGCCATCTCTCCTTCTTCCTCCTTTCCCCACTGCCAGGGACTAGGACCAGTCAGGTTCAATGTGTTTCCTGAAGCTCCACCAGAGAGCCCTGGGAAAGGGCAAGATGATAAGATCAAGGTTTCCCCAGAGGGTTAGAGGCAGGGCCCCAAGAATATACCAGACCACCAAGGGCCACTCCCCTGACCATTCACAGAAAGGTACCAGCCTGCAAATATCTGCCCAGCTCTAAATGGCGCTGGATGTGGAGATATCATGGGGAGACAGGAAAGCAAAGAGCCTAAATTTTTTATTTCATTTAGCTCTTACAGCTCTTCCAGGTGCTCTTACAGAATGTCAGCTGTACGCTTGAATGTGATATACAGTCATTCTGAGTCTCAAATGGGTGAGGCTTCAGGCCCCATGAGAAAGGCCAGAAGCTATTGGCACAAATGGCTTTGGGAGGTGCAGAGGCTCCTTCCCTGAAGAGCTAAGAACAAAACAGACCAGACATGTCACTAATGAAACAAAAAGACACACTGAGCCCCTGGGCAATTCACCTGGGCTTTCGTTCCCAGTGAGTCAGAGAAAGCAAAGCTAAGGGCAAACTTGGTATTGGAGGGATGGAACAGGAGGTGCTGAGGAAAGAAAGTCAAGGCCTTCCCAGAAGCAAAGGGACCATTTTTTGCACTGAGAAAAATCTGGTGGAAGAAAGGAGGGAGAAGGGGTCTGGGTGAAGGTATGGGGTCCGAAATGAGAAGTAAGTTTTTCTTCTCTCCGTGTAAACCAGAGGCCCTCCAAGCATCTCTTGGGAAGACATGTGAACGCAGACCGTATAAGAAGCCAAACAGCATTTGGCAGGGCTGGGAGGTATCCAGGCCATGGAAAGCCTGTGTGCATGGTCCAGGCAGTTGGAGTGTGAGCCCAGAAACTGGTGGCTTAAGTGTCTCAGGCTAAGGTTGCCCAGATGTAGAAGGCACCTCCAGGCCCTGGTCAGGACCTCTGCAGGCTTGAAGTCCCCTGGAGAAGGCCAGGCTGAAATAAATCTGAAGTCTGTCCATTGGCTGGAGGCCACCCAGCCTGGGGTACTTGGGGAGTGACTTTCAGCCCCTCTGCCAGCAGCACTCAGCTCCAGGCTGGAGTGGTCCCAGGTGGTATCTATGGCACCTCTGGGCCTCAGCTGGAGAGTCAGGTGTGCTTGGCAGGAGACACAGGCACTGGCTCCCCCCAGGAGGGGTGCCTGGCTGCCCCCACTGACCCCCAACTGCCACACAGGTGGGAGGGCCACAGCTTGCGAAATATTTGTTGAAAGAGGCAATGGAAGTTCCTCTAATTATCACCACGGTAATTATAGGATTGCTCTTTCTACCAAGTGTGTTCAAAAGAGACTTGGTGAGTCTCCCCAGGACATGTCATCTGCCTCAGGTGCAGACTCCAGGGAGCAGGCATTGCCAGGTTTGACTGGGCTGCTTAGGTGCTGCTTCTGAGAGGGTCAAAGGCTCTGGTCTGACCGGTCCCCGCCTGCCTCTGCAGCCAATTTCTCACCTCTGTGCAACAGTCCCAACACACACACACACACACAGACACACACACAGACACACACACACACACACACACACACTGAACCGCTTGCAGCTTCCAATGGGCTATGCTCTTCTTTGCTTCTAAATCTCTGCTTCTCAACTGCTGCTCATTAAGTTTGAAGCTTGGCTTCTATGTCCCCTCCTTCAGGAAGTCTCACTTGACCAAACCTAGGCTGGGTTAGGTACTCCTCCCCCGCGCTCCCACAGACCCCTGAATTTCCCGGTGTCCTAGCACTTAGCACAGAGAATGGTCACTGCCTGTTTACTTGTCATCTTCTCCCTCTGGATTGCAAATTCCTTGTGGGAAGGGACTGTGGCTTGTTGCCAGTTCCATCTTCTGTGTCGAGCGCAGAACTCAGCTCAGAGAAGCTCAAAGTTTGTGGAATGAATGCTTGAGTGAGTGAGAAGGCAAACCAGGTTTCAGAACAACTGGTTCTGCCTGATAGTCCCATGATTCTGTCCATGATCTCAAATTCAGCACCCTCTCCCGTCCCCCACGGCCTCCTCCCGGCTGAGAAAGAGAATCCTTAGGGGCAGAGAAATCTCTGTTAGAGACATTATAGGAAGACAGATGATTGGAGGTAAGGTACATGGTAAGCTTATTAGGTATCAGGTCACTTGCAGTTTTTGATCATGAGGGTTTTTTTTCTTTCCAAAAAAAATACTTTACTTTTTAAGAGCAGTTTTAAAAAAAAAATATTTATTTATTTTGGCTGCGCCTGGTCTTCTTTGCGGCATGTGGGCTTCTCAGTTGCGGCATGTGGGCTTCTTAGTGGCAGCATTTGGGCTTCTTAGTTGCAGCATGTGGGATCTAGTTCCCCAACCAGGGATCGAACTCAGGCCCCCTGCGTTGGGAGTGCAGAGTCTTACCCACTGGGCCACCAGGGAAGTCCCTTAAGAGCAGTTTTAGGTTTACAGAAAAATTGATGGGAAAGTACAGAGAGTTCCCACATACTCCCTCTTCCCCAACAAGGTTTCCCTTATTATTTACATCTTGCATTAGTATGGTACATTCGGTACAATTGATGAGCCAATAATGATATATTCTTATTAACTAAAGTCCATAGTTTACATTAGGGTTCACTCTTTGTGTTGTACATTCTACGGGTTTTGACAAATGTATGATATGTATCCACCTTTACAGTGTCATACAGAATAGTTTCACTGCCCTAAAATTCCCCTTTGTTCCCCCTATTCATCCCTCCCTCCCTCCCTCCCTCCCACTAAACCTCTGGCAACCACCAGTCTTTTCACTGTCTCCATAGGCTTGCCTTTTCTAGAATGTCATATAGTTGGAATCATACAATATGTCGACTTTTCAGATTGGCTTTTTTTTCACTTAGCAATATGCTTTTAAGTCTTCTCTGTGGGACTTCCCTGGTGGTCCAGTGGTAAGGAATCTACCTTGCAATGCAGGGGACACGGGTTCTATCCCTGGTCAGGGAACTAAGATCCCACATTCCGTGGGGCAACTAAGCCCACATGCCACAACTACTGAGCTCACGCACCTCAGCTAGAGCCTGTGTGCTGCAAACTACAGAGCCCATGCACCCTGGAGCCTGTGTGCCACAACTAGAGAAGAGAAAACCCACAGGCCACAACTAGAGAGAAGCCTGCGCACTGCAACGAAGAGCTCACGTGCCTCAATGAAAGATCCTGCATGCCTCAGCGAAGATCCCGTGTGCCACAACTAAGACCCAATACAGCCAAAGGAAAAAAAAAATCTTCTCTGTCTTTTCGTGGCTTGATACCTTGTTGTTGTTGTTTTTTAATCACTGAATTATATTCCATTGTATGAATGTACCAGAGTTTGCTTACCATTCACCTATTGAAGGACAGCTTGGATGCTTCCAGGTTTTGGCAAGTGTGAATAAAACAGCTATAAATATTCATGTGCAAGTTTTTCCATGGACATAACTTTCAATTTACTTTGGAATACCATGGGATTTTTTTTTTTTTTTGTCTGTGTTGGGTCTTCGTTGCTGTGCACGGGCTTTCTCTAGTTGCAGCGAGTGGAGGCTACTCTTTGTTGTGATGCGCGGGCTTCTCATTGCGGTGGCTTCTCTTGTTGCGGAGCACAGGCTCTAGGAGCATGGGCTTCAGTAGTTGTGGCATGCAGCCTCAGTAGTTGTGGTGCATGGGCTTAGTTTCTCCATGATGTGGGATCTTCCCGGAATAGGGATCAAACCCATGTCCCCTGCATTGGCAGGCGGATTCTTAACCACTGAGCCACCAGGGAAGTCCCACCATGGGATTTTTAGAAGAGTGTTGTTTAATTTCCAAATATTTGGGGCTTTCCCAGCTATCTTATTGTTATTAATTTCTAATTCTGCTGTGGTCAGAGAACATATTGTGTAAGATTTCAACCTTCTGAAATTTGTTAAACTTGTTTATGGGCCAGCATGTGACTTATTTTGGTGAATATTCTATGTATACCTGACAAGGATTTGTATTCCATTATTTTGGGATGTAGTGTTTTATAAATGTCAATTAAGTCAAGGTCGTTGCTAATGTTGTTTAGGTCTTCTATGTCCTTACTTTTTTTTTTTTATACAGCATGTTCTTATTAGTTATCCATTTTATACATATTAGTGTATATATGTCAATCCCAATCTCCCAATTCATCCCACCACCACCACCCCCACCATGGGTTTTTTATCTAATAGTTGTATCAATTATTGAGAGAAAGGTATTAAAATCTCTAATCATGATTGTGAGTTTGTTACTTCTTCCTTTAATTCTATCTGGATTTCATGTGTGAAGCTCTATGATTAGGTTAATACACACCTAAAACTGTTATATCTTCCTGACAAATTGCCTCTTCTATTGTAAAATATCTCTCTTACAGTCTTTATTTTGAAGTCTACTTTATTTGATATTAATAGAATCACTCCAGTTTTCTTATGATTTGTGGTTTTATTTTTCTATTCCTTTACTTTCAACCTAAATGTGGCTTTGTATTTAAGGTATGTGTCTTGGTTGGACCTAGATATTATCATACTAAACGATTATCATACTAAGGAAAGTAAGTCACAAAGAGGAAGACAAATACCATATGATATTGATATCACTTACATGTGGAATATAAAATACGACATAAATGAACATATCTACGAAACAGAAACAAGCTCACAGACATGGAGAACAGACTTCTGGTTGCCAAGGGGGAGGGGAAGTAGGGGTGGGAAGGATTATGAGTGGGAAGGATTATGAGTTTGGGATTAGCAGATGCAAACTATTATGTATATGATGGTTAAACAACAAGGTCCTACTGTATAGCACAGGGAACTATATTCAATATCCTGTGATAAACCATAATGGAAAAGAATATAAAAAAGAATATATATATGGGGACTTCCCTCGTGGTCCAGTGGGTAAGACTCCGTGCTCCCAATGCAGGGGGCTTGGGTTCGATCCCTGGTCAGGGAACTAGATCCCACAAGCAACAACTAAGAGTACGCATGCCGCAACTAAGAGTATGCATGCTGCAACGAAGATCCCACGTGCCACAATGAAGACCCAGCACGGCAAAAATAAATAAATACTTTTTTAAAAAAGAATATATATATGTGTAACTGAATCACTTTGCTGTATAGCAGAAATTAACACTATATTGTAAATCAACTATACTTCAATAAAATTTAAAAATAAATAAATAAATAAAGTGTGTGTCTTGTCGACATCATATTCGGGGATCTTGCTTCTCTGCCTTGTCTGACAATTTCAGTTGTTTTAATTAGAATGCTTAGCCCACTTACCTTTGATGTAATTATTGATATGTTTAGGTTTAATTCTACCATTTTGCTATTTGCTTTTTACTTCTTCCATCTTTTTTTGTTATTGTTCCTCTGTTCCACCTTTCGTGCCTTCTTTTGGGTGAATTGAATACTTTTTATAGTGTTTTTTTGGTTTGTTTTTAAAAATTTTTGTTTATTTATTTATTTTTGGCTGCGTTGAGTCTTCGTTGCTGTGCATGGGCTTCTAGTTGTGGCGAGTGGGGGCTACTCTTCGTTGTGGTGCATGGGCTTCTCATTGCGGTGACTTCTCCTGTTGCGGAGCACAGACTCTAGGTGCACGGGCTTCGGTAGTTGTGGCACGTGGGCTCAGTAGTTGTGGCTTGCAGGCTCTAGAGCACAGGCTCAGTAGTTGTGGCGCATGGTCTTAGCTGCTCCACGGCATGTGGGATCTTCCCGGACCAGGGATCGAACCCGTCTCCCCTGCATTGGCAGGCGGATTCTTAACCACTGCACCACCAGGGAAGCCCCGAATTGAATACTTTTTAGTATTGCATTTTAATTCCTCTCCTGGCTTTTTTAGCTCTACCTTCTTTGAATGTATTTGTGATGGTTCATCTAGTGATTACAACATGAGTCTTTAACTTATCACAATCTACTTAAAATTAGTATTTTACTACTTCACATAAGATGTAGGAACTTCACAACAATATAGCTCCACTTAGCCCCACTCTCACCCTGTATGCTACTGTTATTATATAAATTACATCTCTCTATGTTATAAACCCCACAATACAAAGTCATAATTTTAGCTTTTAAACAGTCCTATGGGGACTTCCATGGTGGTCCGGTGGCTAAGACTCCATGCTCCCAATGCAGGGGGGCCCAGGTTTGATCCCTGGTCAGGGAACTAGATCCCATATGCCACACCTAAAGATCCCGCACGCAGCAACGAAGATCCCACGTGCCACAACTAAGACCCGGCACAGCCAAATAAATAAATAAATATTAAAAATAAACAGTCCTATGTCTCTTAAAGGAATCAAGAGAAGAAAAGAAGATAAACAACAAGGACCTACTGCATAGCACAGGGAACTATATTCAATACCTTGTAATAACCTATAAAGGAAAAGAATCATATATATATATATATATATATATTCATACATATATGAATCACTTTGCTGTATACCTGAAACTAACACATTATAAATCAACTATACTTCAATTTAAAAAATTAAAATTAAAAAAAGAGAAGAAAAAAAATAAAATGTTTTATATTTACTCACATATTTACCATTTCAAGTCCTTTTCATTCCTTCCTATAGATCTGAGTGTCCATCTGGTGTCATTTCCCTTCAGCCAGATGAACTTCCTTTGGCATTTCTCATAATACAAGGTTGCTGGTGACAAATTTAGTTTTTGTTTATCTGAAAATGTGTCTAGTTTGCCTTCATGTTTAAAGCATACCTTCACTGGATGTAGAAATCTGGTTTGAGAGGGTCTTTTTTGCCCTTTCAGTACATTAAAGATGTTGATCTATTAGGCTCTATCCTCCGTTGTTTGCAATGAGAAGTCAGCCGTCATTTGTATCATAGTTCGCCTGTTTATAATGCGCCATTTTTCTCTAGCTGTTTCCAAGATTCTTCTCTTTATCTTTGGATTTCAGTAGTTTGACTACACTATGCCTGGGCCTGGTTTTCTTTGCATTTATCCTGTTTGGACTTCACGGAGCTTTCTGAATCTGTAAATTTATCTTGGATTAAATTTGAGAAATCAGCAGGAAATATATCTCCGATTTTTTTTTTTTTTTTTTGGCTGCGCCGCATGGCTTGCTGCATCTCAGTTCCCCGACCAGGGATTGAACCCAGGCCATGGAAGTGAAAGCCTGGGATCCTAACCACCAGGCCACCAGAGAACTCCCTATCTTCGAATAATTTTATGTCCCATTCTCCCGCTTTTCCTTTTCTGAAATTTGAATTGCATGGGGTATGTAGATCTTTGAATGCTATCCCACCGGTCCATGAAGCTCTGCTTAATTTTTTCCAGTTATTTCTTTTTCTTCATTCTACTATTGAACCTATCAAGTTAATTCTTCATTTCAGTTATTGTACTTTTTAGTTCTAGAATTTCCATTTGACTTTTTTTTATAGTTTCAGTTCTCTGCTGAGGTTCCCCATCTTTTCCTTCATTATGACTATATTTGCGGGGAGGGGCCTTGAAAATATTTATAAGAGTTGCTTTTAAATTCTTGATGCTAATTCCAACATCTGGGTAATCACTTTTTCTCTTTGAAATTGAGTCCATTTTCTGTTTGTTCCTATGTCTAGCACTTGATTTTTGTGTGCTGGTCATTGTCAATGATACATTGTAGAGATCCTGGATTCTATTATGTTTCTCTCAAGAGTGTTAATCTTATTCTAGCAGTCAATTAACTTGGCTGGATTCAAACTCCAAACTTTGTATCCCTTGTAAAGGGCAGCAGCTGAAATTTCCACTCAGTTCTTTCAGCTTCCAGCCACTGATTTCACTGGGATCCCCGGAGCTTCCTGTGCCTATGTGTAGTTCCCTGTACAGGCAAGGATTTAGACAGAGTTTATATACAGATTTTGGGGTTCCTCTACAGCTAATTTTTCCCCTGGGATTTCCTGCTTAATTTTCCAGCAATTAGCTTGGAATTCTGTACCTTTGACACCTCAAACCAGTGAGATCAAAGCTTTCTACACAACCCCACCTCCCACACAGATTAGAGAGTGCCAGAGGTAAGAGGCCACAAAAACTCAAATTTCATCCAAGCAGCTCTTATCTTTCAAGTGTTGACTTCCTTCACATTTCTGCCTGCTAGTGGATGTTGTCCCAGTGCCTTCAAATAATTGGGGTTTTCTGGTACATATTTTGTTCAGATTTTATCATTATTTGAGGGAAGGTTAATTCTGCTATTACCACCCCTTATATTCTTTAACCCTTTATTCATCAGGGTACCCCCTTAAGGTCAGTATAATTAGCCCCCATTATTAAGTGGAGGAAACTGAGGCTTTGAAAAAAGTGAAGCCATTTGCCCAAGGTCACATACCTAGTTCATGGCAGAGTCACAATTTGAAACCAACCAAATGACATAACCGTATCCTTGCTGCACTTCACAACCATTCCCAAACATCTTCAAGGTGGTTTGGATTCCAGCCTAGAGCCCACTGGAAAATATCCAAGGATGGGAAGAGGTGAGATCCCTCAAAACCCCTATTCAGGCTAGGGCAGTAGTTTTCAACCCACATCATCAGAATCATTTGCAAAACTATGCAAAATAGAGATGCTAGGCCCCATTTAGTGGATTAGTATCTCTAACAGTAGGGACTAGGAATCTACATTTTATACTGTTTCCTGATGATTCTAATGCCCAGTCAGGGTTAAAATCCCTCTGGTAAAGGCAAAGTACCTCCCACCAGGGAGGTCTACTGTCTACTGTAGCTCAGGACTCTCACTTTTCCATCATGCTTCACCTAGGTAGTGATACCAGTGCTGGGGTTAAGGCTGAAGGTTCTAAAGTCACTCCACTTAGATCCACATCCTGGCTCTATCACTTGTTAGCTAGGTGGCCTTGGGCAGGTGACCAGACCTCTCTGAACCTTTTGTCTTCTTTCCTCTTAAATGGAGATAATAATAGCAGCAACCTCACAGGGCTGTTGTAAAGATTCCATGAGATAATGCACATGATGCATTTTGCACAGCACCTGACACCTGTAAGCACTCCACAGAGAGTAGCTATTATTATTGACACACCCTCAGCTTTTCTGCCACCTTGAACTCTGTTCTGTCTCCTACCTAAATCTGACTTGCAGAGTTAAACCAGACCTACGTTTTCTAAGGTATTTCAAAATCCCCCTCTCCCAAAAGTTAACCCAACCTCTATCTTTGCCACTGATCCATCCCCACCAACTCCCTCTGCCCTGGAGCAAGAAGCATTTAAAATTGGGCCCAGAGCCTGGGAGAGCTTCTTAGAAGTGACTCAGATGCCCTTGGCCTCAGCTTGTGCTTCTTCTTGCCTATGTTTGGGACCTTCTAGGTCACATCCTCAGTGAAGCCCTGAGTGGCAACTCTGAATACCAGAATGGGGTGTGAAAATCACAAAACCAGACTTAAATTGTTGAAACTAACCACCTCTGTTGCTGAGAGTCAGGCCTGAGTCAGACTCAGGGGAACCTGGGCCCGACTAAGAGAACCCACAGAAGGGACTTCCCTGGCGGTCCAGTGGTTAAGACTCGTGCTCCCAATGAAGGGGGCACGGGTTCGATCCCTGGTCAGGGAACTAAGATCCCGCATGCCACACGGCGTGGCCAAAAATTTAAAAAAAGGACCCACGGAAGGCAAGCTCCTAACACCTCATTTCTAGAAGCCAGATAGGCAGCTCGGGGGATATGAAAAGACTCACCACCACCCTCGGAGCTGGCCCCCCATCTGCCAGACTTCTCCTCAGGACTCCTCCCCAGGGAAACCTTTACTGGGTGGCACATGGCCCGCCCCAAGGTGACTAGACCCTCCTGGGACTCTACTGCCAGCCAGAAACATCCCTCAGCCTCCATCCCGTGTCAGGTCTGTAGGTTTTGGTGAACACTGAGGACCGGAGGCATGCTCAGAGCTGGGAATGCTCCCGAGAAGGAAGGCAGGAGGATCCCCCTATTTATTGGGGGTCCTCTATGTGTCAGATCCTGCACGTCCTTTATCTTACCTCAGCCACTGTAATGTTGGCTGTTTTCCTCACCACTGAGTCCCCAACACCTAGCAGAAGAGACACTCGCTATTTAATTATGATAATAGTGAAATAGCTACCATTTATTGAATGCTTATTACATGCCAGGCACTGTTCAAAGTGCTTTGGGTCTCTTAACTCACACGATGTTTGCTGGATGAAAAATGAGGCTGGATTCTTTCTTCCTATTTTACAGAAGAGGAAACTGAAAATGCAGAGAGGGAAATAAGATGTGGTCGAAGGGCAGACAGGTAATAAATGGACAGGGGCCAGGCTTTGAATCCAGGGAAAGGTGATGACCTAGGAAGTGAAAGATCTGGGGTGGGGGGGTGGGGAGGCTATGGTCTGGCTTTGAGGAATGAGATGGGGGTGCAAAGGCAGAAACAGAGTGGACTTTGGAGGAGGCGCTTCTGAGGGAGAAGGAGCAAGCAGGGGGTGGGTGGGCATTGTGTGGGGCAGCTGGCTGGCCGCCTCCTAGAGCAAGTGTTCTGGATGCTGCAAGACAGCCCAGGCCACACCCCTAAGAAATGCTGACATCATGTCCTGAAGGACCACACCCCCTGACCGCAGGAAGGGGTGGAAATGAACTTTAAATTTCATCACAGCCACTATGGGGTCAGCAGGGGGGTAGGGTACGGCTGCTGCCCCAGCGATCATAAACCCCTATTGCCGTAAGCATCTCTGGTCACATCCTCTCCTAGAAGCCCAAAGCCGGGGCAGAGTTTCTGTGTGTGTGTGTGTGTGTGTGTGTGTGTGTGTGTGTGTGTGTGTGTGTGTGTGTGTTTGGTGGGCGGTAGGGGTGCAGCAGGCAGCTCCCCAAGTGCTACGTGAGATGAGTCACAGGTGACGCCCCAGCCCTGGAGCCTGGGCCTACCTGGGCAGGTAGGAGCACATTGCCAACCCCACCAGTGGTTCTGAGGACACCCACCCACTTGGTCTTATTCCTAAAATGAGACAGCCGGGGTTGGCTTGCTGAGAGGGCTGCAGGGTTGACCTGCCCTCCTGGGCAGGCCATTCCATGGACCTGAGTTCTCAGGAGGGACAGGGGCCCCCGCAATGCAGGACCTGGGAGGAAACAGCGGTGGCCCCTCTGCCTCTACCTAGCTCATCCCACGGTGACACAAGGATCAAGTCTGCCCTGGACACTCAGCCCCACCTACCTCAGCCACTCCGACGCATCACAACACATAGCACTTCCTGTTTCCTTGACTCATCTGATCACTTGCTTGTTATCTCCCCCGCTGCCTTGACGCTCTCGCCCATTGCTCCCGCTGTACACCTGGGACGGAGCCTAGCACAGAGCAGGTGGTGAATAGGTGGAGATGAGCCGCAAATATAATAGGGACCACAGGTACAGCCACGCCTCTACCTACAGTCTTAGTACTCCAAGGCCCCCCCAAACCCCCCGTACCCCACCCCCACCCTGAGCTGGGCCAGCAGGAAGTCCTGTCCTGGACGTGGGTCCCCTTCCGCAAGCATCCCAGGATGCTCCGGGTTCTGACAGGCGCTGTGGCTCTTTCCGAGGTCCCGGAAGGGAGGAGTTGCCTCAGGTGTGACTCAAGCTGCTGTTTGCTCTCTGGGGTTCTCAGGCCCTGCCCCCCTTGCTGGCCTCCCCCGACCTGTCGACTGAGGAGGCTATTTGCTGACCCCTGCGATGCTTTCTGTGGAGCTTCTACAGGGAGGGGGATCCCTTGGCAGAGCTGTTTGGGCTCCACGTGAGCCCCTTCTAGCCTTCACACCACAGGCTTCTCCATCCGGCGCAAGCGAGGACCACGTGGGCATGAAGGAGGGCAAACACAGCCTCAGATTGTTCCTTGAACATCTGTTCTCTCCAATCTCAGGCCCAGCTCTCTGTCAGGCCCTCTCTGCCAGTTGTCTTCCTCCTGTGATTTTCCCTCGGGCCCCATTCCTCCCTCTATCCAGCTTCTTTCTGCCCCACCAAGACTGTTGGGCTGGTCTGAACCTGTCTGAATCCCAGGTTCACACACCTGGACAGGATATCAGTTCTTTCCCAAGAAGCCCTCGGGTCCCATGCAAATCAGGGAGTGTGGCTGGCTGTACCTCATATCTAATGTCCCAAAGCTATTCAGGGCCTGATCTATTTCTAGCCCACAAGACTCCACTGGAGGGCACCGTGGCCTGATTGCCCAAGCCTGTCTCGGCCATAACATCCGTACCCAGGGACTCTGCCCAGCAATCAAGAAGCTGGGGGAAGAGAAAGCACATTTTCAAAGCACCCGCTCTGAGCCTGGGCCCTACTGAGCCCTTCCAAATTTAAGACCTCAGAATCCCCTAACTCTTCCATAAACTTTTTTTTTTTTATAAAGTTATTTATTTATTTATGTTTGGCTGCGTTGGGTCTTCGTTGCTGCATGCGGGCTTTCTCTAGTTGCAGCGAGTGGGGGCTACTCTTCTCTGCGGTGCGCGGGCTTCTCACTGCAGTGGCTTCTCTTGTTGTGGAGCACGGGCTCTAGGCGTGCGGGCTTCAGTAGTTGTGGCACGTGGGCTCAGTAGTTGTGGCACACGGGCTTAGTTGCTCTGCAGCATGTGGGATCTTCCCAGGCCAGGGCTCAAACCCGTGTCCCCTGCATTGGCAGGCGGATTCTTAACCACTGCACCACCAGGGGAGTCCCTCTTCCATAAACTTTTATGAACACATCCTCTGTGTCAGGCTTTATCACTTATCTTTTTTACAACATTCTTGTGAACTATTATTTCCATTTGAGAGTTGAAGGGACTGAGGGTCAGAGAGGTTAAGGGACTTTCCAAGGGTTATATAGCTAGTAAATGACTCCGAAGTCTGTGCTGATCTCACACTGCCGCATCTTATCCCCAGCTGTGGCCTTAAAAGACATGCTCAAGGAAAACAAGGTAGGAACTATAGCATTCTGCCCACCTAAACAAGGGATGCAAACTCCAGTGCCTCCTGGACTCCAATAGATCATTTAAATGAGTGAAGCCGTCCAGGTGTAACACAAAAGGGATGAGTGGAGACTGTGGATAACTGGAGAAGTCACACTCCATCCAAAGGGAGTAGGTGCTACTCAGCTCTAATCAAATGCTGCCATGTGGGACTTTGGGGCAGTGTGGACAGATCTTCTGATTTTCTGAGAAAATCTGGAAATCTGAAACTTTTGTGTGAAATTTGCAAACAAAGGGTATCCACATGCTGGCTGTATCGGGCTGACAATTTGGTCCCCTGGAAGATGCTCCACGATCTTTGGAAGGATTCCATGTCTCTGAACCACCCGGTTTTGAGTTTTGCACTACTTTGGGGCCCTCAAGATACCCCTCTATCTGGGGAGGGGAAGCTGGGGGTGGTGAGACGTAAATCATACACATCCAAAAGGCAAGACACTTAAGAAAATACACATGCTGGAATTCCCTGGGGGTCCAGTGGTTAGGACTCAGTGCTTTCACTGCTGGGGCCCAGGTTCAATCCCTGGTCAGGGAACTAAGATCCCGCAAGCTGCACAGTGTGGCCAATAAATAAGTTAATTAATTAATTAATTAAAATGATTGCTTTTTTTTTAAAGACACATGCTTATGTCACAGGATCACTTGAAGTTCTGAGCCCAACAGTTGCCAACAACAGAATCCAATTCTAGGTAACTTAGGCAGAAAGGAGTTTGTTGGAAGGATGTCTGGAAGCTTAGAGAACTGATGGGTGAGACAGGATCTGAGAATTGGCAGAAACCCACAGGAGCAGGATGGCTGGAACCACAGCTAAGGATTTCACCACAAACAGCCTGCTGCCTCTTCTGGATACTGGCGGCCACCTGAAGTCCAGACCACCTCTCCTCCTGTGTAGCCTTCAGCCTGTGCTTCGAGGGATTCCCTCCAAATGATCCAGCTTGGTGAGAACAAGTATTTGATACTTTTGTTCCACACAAAATCTGATTTGATCTACAAGGTGGATCCTCCAAACACAGGAATGAGGTTCCCGTGCTGGAAAGACAAAACACACACACACACACACACACACACACACACACACACACACACGCGCGCGCGCGCACAAGGTCCAATCCATGGTCTAAGCTGGAAGGGGTCTTGAAGAGCCTCTTATCTTTCAGTTTCAGAATGGAGAAACTGAGGCACAGGCCAATGACTTGCTCAAGGTCACAGAGAGAGCTTGTGGTCAATCCACAAGTTGAACCCAGACCTCCCGACTCAGGTTTTCCAACTGAGCTGTAAAGCACTTCAGAACTCATGAGAAAGGAGACAAATGTGAGGTATGGCAGACAGGAAGCCCTGTTGACGGAGGAGGATGGAGAAAGATGGAGAGATCTCTTTTTTTTTTTCCAGGCCGCACCTTGCAGCATGCAGGATCTTATTTCCCAGACCAGGGATTGAACCTGCACCCCCTGCAGTGGAAGCGCGAAGTCTTAACCACTGGACCGCCAGAGAAGTCCAGGAGAGACCTCTTAAGATGGCTAAAGCTGGGGTAGGCCATAATAAAGAAACGAAAACCATAATATGAAAGCCATAGCTTTGTTGTTGGAAATGCAGAGCCTGAGGCCTGGCTTCCATTTTGACCAGATTGCCAAGTGATTCCAGAGCACATTAAAGTTTGAAAAGCAATGCCTATTCAGTGTGGGGAAAGCAATGCAAAAAAAATAAAAAATAAAAATAATAGCTTCACAGGAGATAATGTTCTAGGCCATAAATTAGGAGGTGGGTTCCAGGATGATGTTTATTTTGTGATTAAGTTTTATAACATATTTCAGGGTTTTGCTCAAAAATTATCTCCTCAGTGAAGCTTTTTAAGGTCATCCTCTTTAAAATTATACCCCCATCGCCCGCTCTGTGCTCCTTTACTTTGTCCCTACTTAATAGTTTTCTGGAACACTTATTCCCATGTGAGAGATGAAAATGTTAGTTTTTGTTTGTATATCATCTATAGCTCTTTCTACAAGGTAAGCTCTGCAAAAGCAGCAATGAAATCTCAGTCCCTGCTGTATCCCCAGCATCTACAACAGGGTCTGGTACCCAGCACGTCCTTCATAAATGGTTTTGGAATAAATATGTTATATGGTATGTGTTGAATATTATATAGTACAATGTCTTTTTTCAATGGAGACAGTTATTGGGGTTGCTGTGTACCATGTCGTGTGTTGAACACTTTATGTACAGTAAGATCTCCTTGAATCCTCGCAAGTCCTCATTATGCAGATGGTGAAACTGGGGTTCGAGAGCCTGTTCTTTGCCCAAGCTCATAGCTAGGATGCGGCAGAAGTGGGATTTGAATTCAGCAAAGACAAGAGCCTGGAGTAATCTGGAGGTGGACTGGGGACAAGCCTGGGCTCAAGAAGCTGTGGGACTGAGGTGAGGTCCTGGAGGGGGGAAACGCTCTCCTAACGCACAGCTCTGTTGTTTAAGAGCTGGGGTTGGCCAGGTGAGCTCAGGTATTTACCTGAGGACTCTGAAGCCACTCGGAGGAGGCAGGCGGTGGCGTGGGGACTCCTGCCGTTATCAGCACAGCCTGGGGCTTGTCATGATGCGCTCAGAGTACAACATGCTGCGTAATGCTGAGAAGGCAGCTCAGAGCCTCACAGCCTCATCTCCTGCAGTCCACCCAGAGGCTCAGAGGCCCAGAGAGGGCAAGCTATTTGCAGAAGGATACACAGCCAATAAGCCATTGAGGGGAGGCATCAAAATCTGAGTCCCAACGCTGCAAGGTCTCTCCACACCCCAAGCAGCTCGCACTGGGGAGCCAGCGACTCTGCTACAGTCTCCACAGTTGCTGCTGCTTCTGCTTTGCTCCCAATAACAGTTTTTTTTTTTTTTAAAAATACATTTATTTATTTATTTATTTATGGCTGCATTGGGTCTTCGTTGCTGCGCGCGGGCTTTCTCTAGTTGCGGAGAGTGGGGGCTACTCTTCGTTGTGGTGCGCGGGCTTCTCATTGCGGTGGCTTCTCTTGTTGTGGAGCACGGGCTCTAGGCGCATGGGCTTCAGTAGTTGTGGCACGTGGGCTCAGTAGTTGTGGCACGTAGGCTCTAGAGTGCAGGCTCAGTAGTTGTGGCGCACGGGCTTAGTTGCTCCGCGGCATGTGGGATCTTCCCGGACCAGGGCTCGAACCCGTGTCCGCTGCATTGGCAGGTGGATTCTTAACCACTGCACCACCAGGGAAGTCCCCCAATAACAGTTTGAGGGAAGCAGGGACTCATACAGGGCCATCCCCTGCTCTTCCCTGTCCCTCTAAGTCACCTATCTTCAAAATACAACCCCAATTCAACCACTGTCCTCTGTTGGGTCCTCCATTGGCTTTCTGCATCCTGTCCACAGTTCTTTGGTTTCTAGAATGTGCCTTGCTCCTGTCTGCCTCTGGGTTTTCCACTCTGCCTTCCACTCCACCACCCCACCCCCTTCCTTTGCTCACCAGCACTTCCTCAGGAAAGTCCCTTTCTCTGACTCCCCAAACTTAGACAGGGTTCCACTTCCCTAGGCTTGCATAACTCCCCAAGCTTTTCCTCCACGGAGATGATAGAAATTTGTAATTTGATATCAGTCTCTCTCACCAGACTGTCAGCTCAGGAGGGTTGCTTTATTTTTCTCATCTGTAAAATGGGGTTGGGAACTGCTATGGGCCAAATGTTTGTGCCCCCCTCTACTACCACCAAATTCACTTGTTGAAGCCTTAACCCCCAATGGATGGTATTTGGAGATAGGGCCTTTATGGAAATAATTAAGGTTAAACAAGGTCATGAGGTTGGGGCTCTGATCCAATAGGATTAGTGACCTTAAAAGGAGAGACAACTGAGAGCTCACCTTCTCTGTCTCCCAGAGCACGAAGAGGTCCTGTGGGCACACAGTAAGAAGGCAGCCACCTCTAAGCCAAGAAAAGAGACCTCAGAATGAAATCTACCTTGTTGACACCTTGATCTTGGACTCCCAGCCTCCAGAACTGTGAGAAATAAAACTCCTGTTGTTTAAGTCACTCAGTCAATGGTTATTTTGTTATGGAAGGCCAAACGGACTAAGACATAACAGAATCCACCTAAATAATTGTTTTTTCAGGACTAATTTTTAACACCTGTAAAGCACTTAAAACTGAGCCTGGCGCATAGTTAGCCCATCAACTGTTAAGATTGTCACACACCAGGTGTATTTGCAGATCTATTTTGCAGTTTACGTTCTTACGTAATGGTTTTGGGTTTTTTGGGCGGGGATCCTATCCTTTTGTGTGATGAATGGTGCTATAATCTGAATGTTTATGTCTCCCTCAAATTCACATGTTGGAAATCCTAACATCCAATAGGATGATGTTAGGAGATAGGGCCTTTGGGAGGCAGAGCCCTCATGAATAGGATTAATACCCTTAATTTTTTCCTTCCAGTTTTCTTGAGATATAATTGACACACAGCACTGTACAAGTTTAAGGTGTACAGCATAATGATTTGACTTACATACATCATGAAATGATGACCACAATAAGTACAGTGAACATCCATCATCTCCTATAGATACAAGAGTAAAGAAATAGAAAAAAGGACTTCCCTGCTGGCGCAGTGGTTAAGAATCCGCCTGCCAAGGCAAGGGGCACGGGTTCGAGCACTGGTCCGGGAAGATCCCACATGCCACGGAGCAACTAAGCCCATGCGCCAAACTACTGAGCCTGTGCTCTAGAGCCCACGAGCCACAATTACTGAGCCCATGTGCCACAACTACTGAAGCCCGTGCGCCTAGAGCCTGTGCTCCACAACAAGAGAAGCCGCTGCAATAAGAAGCCTGCACACTGCAACGAAGAGTAGCCCCTGCTCACTGCAACTAGAGAAAGCCCATGCGCAGCAACGAAGACCCATCACAGCCAAAAATAAATAAATAAAATAAAAATAAGAAAGAAAGAAGAAATAGACAAAAAAATTTTTTTCTTGTGATGAGAACTCTTAGGACATACTCTCTTAACAACTTTCATATGTAACATACAGCAGTGTTAATCATATTTATTGTGTTGTACATTATATCCCTGGTACTTATTTATCTTATAACTGAGGTTTGTACCTCTTTTTTTTTTTGGCCACGCCCTGCGATGTGAGGGATCCTAGTTCCGCCACCAGGGTTCTGGGTCCTCAGCAGTGAAAGCGTGGAGTCCTAACCACTGAACCACCAGGGAATTCCCTGAGGTTTGTACCTTATAACTGCTTTCATCCAATTCCTCCTCCCCCTACCCCCACCTCTGATAACCACAAATATGATCTCTTTTTCTATGAGTTTGTTTTTGCAGTATAATTGACCTACAACAACACTATGCTAGTTCCTGTTACACAACATAGTGATTCAATGTTTCTATACATTTAAAAATGATCACAACGATAAGTCTGGGTACCTGGCACCATATAAAGATATTACATAATTACTGACCATATATAATAGTTTTCTTAAAGTGAACTTACCTGCATAATATCCTAGGATATTCACAGATGAACTCCTTATAAAGGGAGTTTATTTAAAAAAAAAAAAAATTGGAGTCGTAACAGGCAGTGCGTTTTCAACTCTTTTTTTTCCTGGAACGTCCACCAGAGGGCTTCTTGAGCTCTTTCTCCTTCCAAAATATCCTCAGCCCCTGAGGTAACCACCATGGGAAGGAAGAGACAGTGGAGTTTTATCCACAGGAGTAAACAAAGCTAATACAATCATACCTGTAGCTGCGTGGGGAAAAAAACTCAAGCTGGGGTGAGAAGCAGCAAGGGGGTGTCTCGGTTTCACTGGCCCTGGGTGGGAGTCTTGGTGACTTCTCTGAACATCAGTTTCCTCATCTAGAAGTGGAGATAATCCTCTTGAGCATACAGCATTGTCGGGAGGACCAAATATTGATAAAAGCATTTTGTAAGATGTCACCTGTTGCTATCGAATCACTAAATTTCATGGACCTACTTGACCTGAGGTATCTTGTCTTAGGGATAGTGCAGGGACTGCCCCCCCCAACCCCAAACTTGCCCAGTTCAGCCCACCAATGTCTGTTGTTTAACACTTAGAACTTGGATGCATTTAGACTGGACATAAATTATTTTTGCCATGGTCTCTGCCATATATGCTTGTCTCACTCTTGCTTTAATTCACCTGCCTGGCCCCTAAAGTCCTCTGAGCTTGCAACTTCTGGTCTAAATAGAGAATTCTGTGCCGGTCAGATGATACCTGGAATGTTGCATTAATAATTCCAATCACTGCTATTTATTGAGCCAGGAACCAGGCTTTCTGCATAATATATGTAAACCAAATATACCCAGGGCTTCTGGTGGCCTTGTCTCTGCATGGTGACTTATTTGTCAGAAAAATGGAAGTAATTAAAATCTTTTCCCAATCTCTCAAAGAATGCAAAGGGGTGAGTACATTTTAACAAAAGCTTTGTTGCAGTATAATTGACATACAATAAACTGCACATATTTAAAGTGTATAATTTGACAAGTTTTGACATAAGTATACACCTGTGAAACCATCATCACAATCAAGATAATGAATATACCTGTAACATCCAAAAGATTCTTCCTGTGCTTTATAATCCTTTCCTCCTGCCTCTGCCACCCTCCCTCCATACCCGATAACCACTAGATTGCCTTCTATCACTGTGGATTACTTTGCATTTTCTAGACTTTTATCTAAGTGAAATCACATGGTATGTTCTCCTTTTTTTTTTTGCTGCGCTGTGCAGCATGCAGGATCTTAGTTCCCCCATCAGGGATTGAACCCTTGGCCCCTGCATTGGGTTCGATCCCTGGTCGGGGAACTAAGATCCTGCATGCCCCATGGCCAAAAAAAAGAAAGAAAGAAAGAAAAGAAACTACAAACTCCAAAGTATTTGCACCACTTTACATTTCTTGTGTGTGTGTGTGTGTGTGTGTGTGTGTGTGTGTGTGTGTGTGTGTGTGTGTTTGGCAGCGCATGGTCCCTGGCAGTGGAAGCACAGATTCCTAACTACAGGACACCAGGGAATTCCCCCACTTTACATTTCTAACAGCAGGGCATGAGAGTTCCCCTTGCTTCACATCCTCGCCAGGGCTTGATTAGGTCAGTCTTTTTCATTATAGCCATTCTCATAGGTGTGGTTTTGGAGGGAGCTCATTTTCAATGCAGAGTAAAACTTCTCCAAAACACTCCTTCTTCCCTTACAGAGGTCTCCCTGGGAAAGGCAGTCCCTTGGACCCATACTCAGATCTCAAACTCCCTGACCACTTTTCTCCCAGGCTGTAACCCGTGGCTGGGATCCTGCAAAACAAAGGGAAGGTATCATGGAGCTGAGTTGGCAAGAATCCTCTCCCCTTAGAGGGTGGGGAGGGAAAAAGTATGAATAATCACATCTAGATAAAAATAAGTTAGCTCATATTAACCCCAAGAGATTATAAAGATCCTTAATCAAATTGTAGAGATGAGGAAACAGGCTCAGAGAGAAAATGACCTGCCTGAGGCCACATGGCCATATCCTGGATTTGCATCCTGGCACACCTGATTCTAAAATTTGTGTTCGCTCTCCTCTCCTGCAGAATCCTCCGTTCTGGATGCCACAATCTTAGAAGATCTCCTCTAGGCTCCAGGAGTAACACTGGGCAAGTGAACTGTCTGAAATGTGTCAGCTGAGGAGTGGACAAAGGAATTAGGGCCATTTAGCCAGGAAGAGAGAACTCTCAGCAGTGGCATGAAATAGTCTTCAGACATTTGAATAATTGTACTCGACCCAGAATAGACCATCTTTAACACTTTCCTCCTCTAGGTGATAAAAATATTTTCAGTATTAATCATGTAACAATCACTCATCATCATTTTCTTGATTCATTCTTTCATTTAAAAACCATTAACAATTAGGAAGTAGGTATATATTTCAATTTTAAAGATATTATTGAAATTCAGTAAAATATTTCATGCATGAACCACAATTAGCATTGACCGACCAAAAAAGTATGACACTTTGTCACTTACATGCTGTTTCACTGTTTTAAATTTTAAACACAAATAAAAACTCCAAGTGGCCATATAGATTGACAGAACTGAAGTAGGCTAGGTTCTGTTCCTTCATCTTTACAATCACTGTATTATTATTTTTTTTAATCTACTGTTTAAATGAGGAATATGAAGTACCATAGGGGTTGGAGTCATAAACCAGGTCCAGTGATTTCATATTATTATAAACTTACTTTTGAAACCAAGATAGTTGAGACCAGCTGTGTCAGGGACCAGCTGTATAACTGGGAAAATTCTCTGAATTAACTTCTTACATGGAGACTACAATGTTTATTAAAAGAGGGATTATTAAAAAGTGCTCGCTTTTAATTTGTATTATTTGTGTTATATTTTAACTTCTATCATTATATCATCTTTTTTTCATCTTTCTTTCTTTTTTTCTTGCCACGCGGCTTGTGGGATCTTAGTTCCCCGACCAGGGATTGGACCCTGGCCCTCGGCAGTGAGAGTGTGGAACCCTAACCACTGGACCACGAGGGAATTCCCTATATCATCATTTCTCTTATTAAAACTCAACAGTGACCACAGAAATTGTTTAGAACCCAAACCAACTCAGGGGAGAGAGTCTTGTCACTGACATTGTTTAGAACTGTTTAGAATTGCTATTGCATTTTTTTTTGCTTTTATTATTTTTGCCCAGTTTTATTGAGAAATAATTAGAATTGCTATTGCATTTTGATCTTTAAAATTGCCATTACACTTTCACAATAAAGGACATTTAGCCTGTTTTATTACTGTTTTAAAATTCTCTACACAAAATGTTCCCCTTTGCTGCCTGACCACTCCCACTGCCCCGCCATTGTTACATCACACGGACAAGAGATTGGACATCTCACGTGGAATGGGTGGCTGTGTGTAGCCATGTAGCAGCGACTTCTCTGAACCTCAATTTCCTCGTCACTAAAATGAGAATTTAATAATATCCCTTCTAGAGGATAGCAGAGAGGTCAAGTGACATAATATGCATGTAGATTTTTGGGTTTCTTTCCTGTCCGTTGGGCTTTTCCCTTCCCTCTGGGGTTGGGGGGAGTGGTCTTAAGAGGAGACTTTAGTCTTGCTGTCTCCCTACTGCAGGTGAGGACTCCTGGGTCCACATGGTCCCTGTCATCACACTGTCGACAGCGGGAGCTGCACTGCCCACTGAAGAGGGTATTCTTCCCATCCCCCACCCTCAGCCCGCCTCATCTACCTTCCTCCAAAGTCATCCTCACGCACAGACCTTGAGAGCAATTTAAGAAGACCTTTACCTAAGGCAGGGGTTCGTGCATCAGGATCCCCGGAGAGCTTGTGAAAATCCAGCCCGCTGGGTCCCATCCCTAGCGTTTGTGATCCAGCACATGTGAGATGAGGCTGAAGGACCTGCCTTTCTAACAAGTTCCCAGGTGATGCTGATGCTGCTGGTCCTGGGACCACAGGGAGAACAGCTGGCCTAACTTAATCACGGCAATTCCATCTCGCTTTGCTAGTGATTGATTCAGAGTGGGCCTGAACTGGTGGGCCAATGAGATGCAAGGGGGGCGTGGTCTGAGCTAATGGGCGTGAGCAGCTCCTCCCTCTCCTCCTCGCCCACCCTCCGCAAAACCAAGATGCCTCAGTGAGTGGTGGCAGCCACTTTGTGACCATCAGGGGAGTTGGCCTTCAGGGAAGCTGATGCTGTGGCCTGCTGAGAGGGAGGATGGAGAGAACCTGGGATCCTAATGTTATCTCAAGCCCACCCAACTTTGTGATTGATGATGATGATGATGATGATGATGATTGGAATCTGCGAACATCGCTTAAGTTTTCTGAAATCAAATTATTCCTGACCCAAGACTTCCACGTGTTAGGGGGGTGGTATTTAGGCCTAGTTGTAACCCAGGGCTTCCTATTTCTTGTCTTGTACAGGGGTGGTAGGATTCCTATCCAGGCAAAAAGGTTTGGGGGAAGCCTTCTGGCCTTTGGTCTACACTGGTTACCCTGATGTGCTCTCTGATCAAGCCTGTGGATCCTCTGAAGGCTGCTAACATCGCTATTTCTGTGCCAAGTGTTGACACAGGGGTCTTGGTTCAGACTGGCTACTCATATTTCAGATCCAGTCTCCCCAGATGCTCAGGAACCCCAAACCTGTCTCCAGTCCTGGGGTATCTCCCACTACTTCAGCCTCTAACCCTCCAACTGTTCTTCCAAGCCCCTGCCCCCACCCCCTAGGTCCTGTGGAATCTCCTTTCAATAAGCCTTTAGAACCACTGTCGTCCTCTCTTCTCTGTGGGTGGGCATTACCCTGGAGTTGTGCAAAATGGCAGCCCTGTGATGCTCCCTTCCTCTCTGAACTGCCTACTTCTGTCTCTGACCTTTTCACTATTCGTGAAACATCACCCTTCTCTGTAAAAATGTCAAAGTCCCCATGAAGCCCCTTTTTGTAAATTGCTAAGTACACAGTTCCCAGAGTCTGCTGACTGTTAAAAGTCTTTCTTCTCCGAGTTTTCTGCTGACACGCAGAGGGGGACAGAGGGACTTTGGTCTCATCATTTGTTGACTCCTCTGGGGGCAGGTGTGGGGAGGATGGGGTAGGCTGGAAGAACGGGGGTTTCCATTGCCGGGTAGTGGCTGGTTCTCTCTCGATGTATTTAAAATCAAACACGTCTCAAACCACAAAGATTAATTTCCTTTTGAAAACATCCCTCCCCCCTATCTTGTACATGGAACACTCATATTCTTCCTGGTACAGATTTTGATTTAATTTCATGAGAACCAGTAATCCTGACCTTATTATGCTAAGGGAATATTACCCCTCCCTCTCTGCTGGGTCACAAAGACTTCTCACATCAATGGCTCACAGTGAAGGGGCCATGTCCAAGAGGCTTCTGTGTATGTGTGTGTGTGTGTGTGTGTGTGTGTGTGTGTGTGTGTGCGTCTTCCTGGCTACAAGAGGGCAATCTTGTTTGACTAGACCACACTTATTAAGTGCTCAGCACTGGGTCTGCCACATAGTAAGTGCTCAATGAGATGCTATTTTTATCATTTGTAGCCAGTTACATTCCTAATATACATTCTTCCCATTTTTGCTTTAGTAGAACCCTGCTCTCATTGCCTAGAATAAAGACACTTCCCAGCCTCTCTCAAACCTAGGCAAGGCCATGTGACTGCATTTAGTTCGATGAACCGTAGGTAGAAGTATTGCATGAGACTTTTTTTTGGCCGCGCTGTGCAGCTTGTGGGATCTTAGTTCCCCGACCAGGGATTGAACCCAGGCCACAGCAGTGAAAGCGTCGATTCCTAACCATTGGACCGCCAGGGAATTCCCTGCATGAGACTTTTAGAAGCCTCAGCCTTTAATTCAGTTCTGACACTAAACCCCCGGGGTTCACGCAGACCCAACAGGTTAGGGGTTTCATATCACAAGATGGTCCCCACCTCAGACGCCAGTCACAGGTATTGGGTTCACAAGTACTGGGGCATCAATGCTTCTGTGCAACTTGGCTACAAATCAGGGTTTCCCCTGACCCCCTCCTCACATTGGATGATCTGCTATAACAGCTCACAGAACTCAGGGAAACACTTTACATACTATTACCGGTTTATTGTTGTTGTCGTTATTTTTGGCTGCATCTCGCGGCATGCAGGATCTTAGTTCCCTGACCAGGGATCGAACCTGCTCCCTCTGCAACGGAAGTGAGGAGTCTTAACCACTGGACTGCCAGGGAAGTCCCAATTGCCAGTTTATTATAAAGGATATTATAAAGGACACAAATGACCAGACAGAGGAAGGGGTACATAGGTGAGTTCCAGAAGAGTTCCATGTGCAGGAGTTTCTATCCCCGTGGAGTAGGGGCGTACCACCCTCCGGGCTCATGAATATATTCCCAAGTGCAAGGAGTGCCAACCCTTTCATTTAGGATTTTCATGGAGATTTCATTACATAGGCATGATTGATTAAATCACTGGCAATAGGTGATTAACTCAACCTCTAGCCCCTCTACCCTTCCCAGAGGTCGGAGTGGGCGTCGGGCTGAAATTTCTAACCCTCTAACCATGCCTCGGTCTTTCTGGTTCTGGTGAGGACTCCCTGCAGCCCCCAGTCATCAATTGCCTCCTTAACATACAGAAAGACGCTCTTAATCACTCTGGAGGTTCAAAGGTCTTAGGAACTCTATGTCAGGAATGGGGACTAAGATCAAACGGTATAACAAAAGATGCTCTGCTCACTCCATCACTCAATTTTACAAGGGTTTAGGAGCTCTATGAAGACCAAATATATATTTCTTATTACATCCCCATATCTCCATAACTATGCCTACTGCTCAGTGGTCTGGTCTGCTCCACAGAGGTGCTCCCTGCCCGTCTCCACCCTGCTCCGTGCCCGCGGAGTCTCCCCCTGTCTCTGCCTGGTGGTTGGGTTCGGCAAGTGGAGAGGCCAGCAGGAGACTGGAGGGTAGGACTGGAGCAAGGCAGAGGTGGAGGTATGTATTGCCCTTCCCCGCCTCCAGGCTTTGAGTCACCTGTCCTCCTAGGGCAGCCCTTTCCACGGCACTGGTGGCCATCCCAGCCCTCACCCAGCCAGGCCAGGCCTGCCAACAGTTCCCCACTGTTACTGGCCCCAGCCCCACCCCGGACACTCCATCCCTTTGGTCTCCCTACATCTGCTCCCACTTTGGTAAAGAGCCCCGGCAGGAAAGCCTGGCTGCATCGTTTCATTTGAGAGAGTGCCAGCTGTATCCTGCCAGGACCCTGACCAACTCGCTCAGGGTGTAAAAATGAAGCTGCACAAAAGCAAAGCCTTCATCCCACCCTGTCCTCCAGGCTCTGGTTTCCCCTCCCCAGAAAGTGTTCCCAGACTCCTTTGCATCTCTCCATCCAGAAACATGATTGCCTCGTTTCTGTTAGCTTGTTTGGGATTATCAATAACTTGTGAGCCAAGCCAGGCACGTGAGTGGACATGACCCCAATGCCAGGTCCCGAGGACACTAGTTCAGCTTGATTTCCCTCTTGTCCCTTTGTATCCTCACAAAAGCCTTGTTTCCAGGGGGCGGTGTCCAGAAGCCACAGCTTTCTGGAAATTACCCATGTCCTATATTGAGGCTGCAACTGATTGACGCTAGTCCAGCAGTGAGTCGGAAGTCCGCCAACGGGAACCAGCTTTAGCAAGACCAAGCACTTCCTGGTCCCATGAATTCAGATGTGTGTAAGCCAATCTGAGAAAAGTTGTAGGACTAGGAATCCCAGCTGGCAGCCTGCATCTGCATTTGGCCCCTCAGCTAATTTCTGGACTCGCTCATCTGGGTGGTCTACTTTTCCCCAAAGAAGCCAAGGGGCAATTTTCATGATTCCTAAAAGATATTGTCGGGACTTCCCTGGTGGTCCAGCGGTTAAGACTCTGCCCTTCAAATGCAGGGGTCGCAGGTTCGACCCCTGGTCGGGGAACTAAGATCCCATGTGCCGCGTGGCACGGCCAAAAACAACAACAACAACAAACAAAAACAAACAAAAAACCCAAAGGTGTTATAGTTTTGTTCCCATGGGGCTAGTTCATCCTGGGGCTTGGAGCCAGGCTTCTTGGGTTCAAATTCCAGTTCTGCCACTTCCTAGCTGGGAGACAATGGGCAAGTTGCTTAACCTCTCTGTGCCTCAGTTTCCTCATCTGTGAAATGGGGAGAATAACAGACCTTTCCTCATAGGGTTGCTGCGAGGGTTAAAGGAACAAATAAATGTAAAGCACTTATGCAGGGCTTGGCAGGTAGTAGGTGCTCAAAAACTAGCTATTTTCACTAGGATGAAAACTCACATTTGTCCAAATGCCTGCTTGCTGTATAAATACAACTGCAGTTTATCTCACTGAATTCTCACAACAACCCATTCAGGCCCACATTGTCCCTACTTTACAAATGAGGAAACAGGTTTAAAGTGGTTATGGGACTTGTTCAGAGTCAACAGCAAAGCTTGTAATAGTTTGCCCTCTAGGCAGCACCATCACCTAGCCCTGGGGCTGAAGTGTGACATCCTGGCTAAAGAATTTGTTTGCTCACTTTGATTCACACCCTTGTAAGTCTCTCTGGGCTTTTTGCTTGTCGAAACCACGAAACCACGTTATTTATCTTGTAAACACCTGGAGGGCTGTGTGAGACAGAGTTTCTGCAACTTGCTTGATCCTGAGAAAATTGCCTGAGGTGTTTGTTCGAAGGAGGGATTCTCTGGTATTTCTGCTAAAGAGGCAGATTCAGAAACAATGGGGGTGGGTCCTTGGATTTCGGTTTTGGTGGGGTTTTTTTGGTGTTGTTATTTGTTTGTTTGCCCTGGTGACCCGGAGTTCTAAACATAAGTCAGATTTGGAAACTTTTGCTGCGTAGAATTAGAGCGCCCTCTGCTGTCGATGAAGAGGATGACAATAAAACGGACGGAGGCACTCCCAGGCTGTTTGGTCCCTTCCTCCTGCAGGTGTTTTTCCTGCCTCGAGTCTTTTTTTTACCCTTCAAGGTCACTATGTGCCCAGATCAGAGCTGGGCAGGGGCAAGGGGAGTAAAAGGAAGGCAAAGGCTCTCCCTGATCTCACAGAATTTACAATCTAATTGAACTGACAAGACATCTTCAGGAAATCATGAGAAATGCATTCGGAAACACTGGATGGGGCTCCATCCGGCAACTATTTCCTGAGCATGAGCTGTGTCTGGAGCTCCACTAGCGTAGGTAATAGCACTTGGGAGCCCTGGGCGCCCAGGAATAGACATACCATGGTTCTTGCCATCTGTGGCTCACAGCCAGGTGGGGGTCCAGGGACAAACACCTGAGATGGGGGACAGAACTGTGGGCATCACGATAGCCTGGGGAATCTGGCTCATTGGGTGAGGGGGGGAGAGGAGGTACCATTCAAATAAAAATAACTTTATTGTTTTTCTATTTTATATCTATGAAAATAAATATTCATGTTAAACTATTCAAATAATACAGACAAGGATAATCAAGAAAGTAAAAATCACCTGAAATCTTACCACCTAGCAATAACTGCAAATATACCTTTGAAGACCATCTTTCCACATGGCTCACTGTGCTTTTATACTGATACACGTATACACACCCAGTCACTTCATTATACATGCAATATTTTATTGAGGCTTCTTTTCTTTCTTTTTTTTAAGCTTGGGAAGGTCCATTGTTTTTTAGTTTTAAAAAAAATATATTTATTTATTTATTTATTTAGGCTGCACCGGGTCTTAGTTGTGGTATGTGGGATCTTTAGTTGTGCCATGTGGACTTCTTAGTTGCAGCATGCATGCGGGATCTATTTCCCCAACCAGGGATCGAACCCAGGCCCCCTGCATTGGGAGCATGGAATCTTACCCACTGGACCACCGGGGAAGTCCCCTTTTCTTTCTTTTTTTTATTAAGATCTTTACTGAAATATAATACATATACCATATAACTCACCCATTTAAAGTGTCAGTTCAATGGTTTTAGTATATTACCAGAGTTGTGCAACCATCATCATAAACTAATTTTCCCCCAATTTTATTGAGATATAGTTGACTTATAACATCGTATTAGTTTAAGGTGTACAACATGATGATTTGATATACGTCCATATATACTGCAAAATGATTACCACAATAAGTTTAGTTAATATCTGTTACCTCATAGAGTTACAATTTTTTTTGAGGTTTCTTTTCTTTATTTCTCTTCCTCTCCTCCTGCTATTGTTTTTGTTTTTCTTTATGTATACCTCTCTGCCAAAGATAACTGATGTTGACAGCTTGGAGTATGTCCTTTCACATCTTTCTCAAACACATACATACAACCACACTTACTGTTGATTTGCAGAGAACACTATTCAGTTCTCTGCCCTTTGATGCAAGGAGTGTGCACACTTTGGGCTTCACCCCAGATCTACTAAAGAAACCCTTTGAGTGTGGAGTCAGGAATCTGAGTTTCTAATCCTCAACCCAAGGCTTTCTGTTGCTGCTGGTCCTGCTCCAGTGAGTCAGGGAAGGCTGGCTAGTGAAGGCTCATGTTGCTGTGGGAAGGAGAAGGGATCAGGAGGAGACCCAGGAGGATCTTGAGGATCTTGAGGTTCACAGGTGAGGGTCTCCAGGAAAACAGCTTGTGCAAAAGTCATAGATGGGAGACAGTTTCAGGTATGCTCTGGAGATGGCAAATAGTGTGACTGGATAGAGAGTAGGCGGGGCTTAAGAGTCAAATAAAGTGGGTGGCAGGGACTCTTATGTGGAGAACTTTCGCAAACGAAGAAAACTCAGCCTGGGTGATAGGAGTGGAACGGCTGTTTTAGTAATCAGGTAACGATTATCATTCAGTAGTGGGGAGTGCTTACAATGTGCCAGGCACAGTGCTGTCTGTGTATTACTTCATTAATCCTCCTAACAACTCATGAGGCAGATAGTATTTTCATTATCATTGTACAGAAGAGCAAACTGAGGCACAGAGAGGTTAAGCAAGTTGCCCAAGGTCACAAAGCTGGTAAATGTCAGAGCCAGGCTCAAACCCAGGCAGTCTGGCTTTTAATCACTCTTTTATTCCCTCAGCACCTCAGTCTCCTCATCTGTAAAACCAACACAAAGGTGACAAGTCCAATAAGCAGAGTTATGCTTAACCAGAACAACAAAACAATGATGACAACAAAATAATAGTAACAAGTATTTAGTGAAAGTGAACTGCCTCACAGAAAGAGGTAGCGTGGAATAGTGGTCAAGGGCTTGGATTCTGGCATCAGGGTGATCGGCGTTCAAATCCTAGCTCTGCCAAGCACTAGCTGGGCAGGTTACATAGCCTCCTAGAGCCTCAGTTTCCTCATCTGTAAAATGGGGATAAAAGTACCTACCTCATGAGGCTGTTGAGATGTTAAATGAGAAAAAGCATGAAAATTGCATATACCAGCGACTGCTCAATAAAGGTTAAAAGGTTAAAGGTAGTGGGGCTGGGAGGAAGAATAGTCCAAGTATGAATACAGGTGGGCCCCGAGGTGGGGGTGGTGGGGTGGTAGGGTTGGCGATTAAATTCCAAGAGAGCCCTGAGATTGGCTGACGGGGCACCCCTCTTGCGCCGCTTCCTAAGGCCAAGGAGAAGACTTGTGCCTTGCCAGAACTTCGGTTTTGCAAACATTTGCTCACTCAGTAGGTGAGAATGGTGATAAAGTTCACAACTACGGTTTACCGAACACCCTCTGTGTCCAAGACCATCCCTTAGGTCCGCAGTTCCCAACTACGCCTCGAGGTGCCCCTGGGCGCCGCAGAATATTTTAGAGGATTTTTGAAAGGAACACAGCGACATCTGTCGGCCACCTTGCGCTAGCTCAAGGTAGTTTGCAGTTTGAATGTTAAGATGATGTCATAACTTTGTGAAGCTGGGTTTACGGCAGTTGTTCTAAAAACAACAAAAAAAAGTAAGCATCATGCAAAAATGATTGTGGAACAGGAAATGAAGGTGGTCATGTCCAATCTAATTCCAAAGTTTGAGCAGTTGTGTAGAGCCCAACAAATCCACTCATATTAGTACATACTTATGATTATTTAAGAAGAAACTAAAATATTACTTTTCTTCAGTTTATGTGCATTTTCAAGTGGCTACTAAGTTGTTAGGACATAAATACTTATTAGTTGTTTTGACCTAACTACTTACTAAACAGAACTGTTAGTTTTTTGGCTGGGGGTTTGGAGGATATGCGTAGGAGCTGTCATAAAAATATATTACTGAGACACTGGGGGTACCTGGAACCAAGAAAGTTTGGAATCTCTGCATTAGGTGTACAAAGTTGTCTCAAGCAACCCTAGGAGATCAACACCTCTGTTTTATAAATAAGTCATGAAAGGCGAACTCAGTGCCTGAGGCCACCCAGTGCGGGCTTGGGGTGTGTGTGTGGGGGGCCCGTGAAACGCACACTAGGTCCTGAGTGATTCTCAAGAAGGCAAAATGCCTCTCCCAACCTTTGAGTCTGTTTAGATGTGTTCCCTGATCGTGGGGAAGGGCAGGCTGGGGGCTGGAACCGCCGTTTCCATTGTCTGTTGCCAAGTATCAATACCCAACACTCTTCTCATTTTCAGAGGGAGCCCTAGTGGGGGGAGGGGCAGGACAATAGCCTCTGTGTGTACTGGAGCTGAAGTTGGACCCTGGGGGGTCTCTCTCCTTAGACACCTTAGAGGCTCCCCCCGCCCCATGCCACTCTCCTCCTCCCAACTAAATCCACCTTCAGTCCCGGAGTCACCAGTTCAGCCACCTGGCTGCCGGGGGGACCCCGCAGTCAATGAGCCCAAAAGTTGTGCGAAGTATCCGGGCCCCACCCTGTCTGGCTCCCTCTTCTAGAGGAAAGTCTCCGAGAGCAGCTGCAGGCAGCAAGCAGCCTCCTGGACGGGGTAGCAAGGAGGAGAGCCATGAAACCGCGAAGGGACAGCACACCGCATCTTCCCTGTCCTTTAGCTGGACTTGCGAATTCTGCCCCCAGTAGTGAGCTGCCTGACCCCAAAGCTACTTGTGCTAGAGGAGAAGGGAAGCACTGAGAGAAATGTGGGGGGCCCACTTTCTCAAGGGGCAACTGCCAGCATCATCCTGTGCAGACGGCCGGGCTCTGGGAATAACAGTGCCTACTTCATAGAGGGGTTCTGAGCATTTCACACATTACTAAAGCCTGGTGTGGAGCTAAGTATACGCTGGGCGGTGTGCAATGAAATTTATCATTCCACAAATATTACTGAGCACCTACTAAGTACGGATGAGGCAACATACTAAGCACTTCGAATACAGCAGTGAACAAGACAGACAAAAGCCCTGCTCTGGAGCGGGGGTGGGGGGCCCGACATTCTAGCAGAGGCAGACAGACCATAAATAATAAACATCATACGTGTAAGTAAATTACAGAGCAGTGCTGTCCAATAGAGACAGAATGTGAGGCGCAAATGTAATTCAAAAGTTTCCAGTGGTACCATTATAAAAGTAAAAAGAAACAGGTGAAATTAAGTTTTCTAATTTTTAAAATATTTAGTTTTAAAATTAAAAACGTTCACTCAATAGATCCAAAATTTATCATTTCAGCCAGAGGCATTAGCCACATTTCAAGTGCTCAGTGGCCGCACGGGCCTCACAGCTGCCGAGTGTGTCAGGTGAGTACAAAAATGAAGAACTGAGAAGCCCCTGTCCCCCTGCTGGCCTAGCCTGGCCTGCAGGGAGGGCCTTCTGGCCAAGGGCGCCTTTTCCCTTCCACCGCTGCCAAGCATGACCCTGGCTCTGCAGACCCCTGAGAGATGCCCCAGCCTGGGGGCAGCCCCTCAGCACCATCCTGCCTGCTCCAGGCAATGGCGCACACCCCTTGTTCTGGGAGCTTAGGGCCACCCCAGGGGACAGACAGCAGGAATTTTTGTCCAGGCTCTTACCGGAAGAGGGAAGGGTGGGGGTTGAGGATGAGTTTTTGCCTAGGACTGGCATTAGCAGGAGGTGAGTGAGGGTTGGAACCTGCCTTTATTTAACATTTTGATATTTTTTGTTCATCACAGATTTTTGGCATTAATTTTTCAAATTAATGAAAAGTATATTTTATTGATTCATAGATCATAAAATTTGCCCTTTTAAATTGCAAACTTCAGTGGTTTTTAGTAAATTTACAGAGTTGTGTAACATCACCCCATCAATATTAGAACATTTCCATCATCTCCAAAGAAACCCTGTACCCATTAAGCAGCCATTCCCTGTGCCCACCCCCACCTCCCCAGCCCCCAGCAACCACGAATCTACTTTCTGTCTGTATGGATTTGCCTATTCTGGAAGTTTCCTATACATGGAATCATACAATAGATGGCCTTTTGTGTCTGGCTTCTTTCACTTAGCATGATGTCTTCAAGATTCATGCCTACTGTAGCATGAATCAGGACTTCATTCCTTTTTATGGCCAAATAATATGCCATTGCACAGACAGACCACATTTCTTCTATCCATTCATCCACTGATGGATATTTATGTTTTTTCTATTTTTTAGCTCTTGTGAATCATGCTGCTGAGAACATTCGCAAGCAAGTTTTCGTGTGGACATTTCTTTTAAGTTCTTTTGGGTTTTGCATTAATTTTGAATTTTTAATAGAGTATATAAAAATATTTTTTCATCTTGAGTTTTTCGACGTCCCCTTAAAATTTGCACCTGCACCAAGTGCTTGACTGGCCTCACCCTGCTCCCACTCCACAAATCTTGTCCCTGTTAGCTGTGTGACTTTGAGCGAGTTGCTTACCCTCTCAGAGCCTCAGTTTCCTCCTCTGTAAAATGGGCATAATCCCTGTACCTACTCACAGCTGTTAGGGGGCTACACTGAGGTAATGACGCACGTTACAGACCCAGCCCACAGTAAACTTAAGTCGAAGCGTTTTCCCTCCTGGGAGGCCAGATGTTGGGGCTGGCAGTGGGGGGTCCTCAAATGGATGTGTCCTAGCCTTGCCCTTGAGGAGAGTTTACCCGACAGCCTAGAACTCTCTGCTGCTTCTGTTCCCAAGGCTGTTTTTGTTCTCTTGCCTCAGCCTGGCCCCCTACGAGGTCGCTGGGGGAGGGACCCGATGCTGGTCACCCGAAGGCCTCCCCGGCTCCCAGCACCTTCCATCCCAGCTGTCCTGGGCCCCCCACCGCTGCCTCCCCCGCCCTCCGCTCTGCCCACTCCCATGGAAGGCCACGGCTCCCCGTCCCTCTGCGCTGCCATGAGGCCTGCACTTTGCAGGGTGAAGTCCAAAGTTCAGTCCCTTCGCTAAGCACATGGATAAATATGAACCTTGGAGAATTTCCCCAGCTCCAATGTAAACAGAGCGGGCAGGGGCCCTGATTCACTGGCCACTGGGGCCAGGGTTGGGGGTTGGGGGTGCCCACAGGGCTTGGCTAGTGGGGTTTGGGGGGGCAGCGGGCGCAAGGAGCCTGGTTTGGGCCTGCCTGCTGGCCGGCCAGCACGGAGCCAGCCCACACGGCGGGGAGGCGGCCGGCTCAGTGGCCCTGGGCCGCGTGGCCCGCGCTAGTGGAGCCATGGTTTCTAAACTGAGCCAGCTGCAGACGGAGCTCCTGGCGGCCTTGCTCGAGTCGGGCCTGAGCAAAGAGGCGCTGATCCAGGCGTTGGGTGAGCCGGGGCCCTACCTGCTGGCTGGAGACGGCCCCCCGGACAAGGGGGAGTCCTGTGGTGGCGGCAGTCGAGGGGAGCTGGCCGAGTTGCCCAATGGGCTGGGGGAGACGAGGGGCTCCGAGGACGAGACGGACGACGAGGGTGAAGACTTCACACCGCCCATTCTCAGAGAGCTGGAGAACCTCAGCCCCGAGGAGGCAGCCCACCAGAAAGCCGTGGTGGAGACCCTGCTGCAGTAAGGACCCCTCCCCTGTCCCCAGCTCCCAAGGAGCCCGGAGGGGCCCAGCCTCGGCTCCTGACCAGCCCTTGCCAGTCCAGAGTCCCATGGGCTGTAGCCTTTAGGCTGGTTGTCGGCAAGGGGGGACAGGGCCCATTAGAGCTTGGAAGCGGGGGTGGGGTGGGGTCCTAGCTCGGAGGTTGGAGCCTCCAGCCCCTGACCCGGCCCTCTGAGGGGTCCCGAGTCTCCATGAGCCAAGGCTTTCAGCCCAGTGCTTGGGAAGTGGGGCATGCCCCAGGGGAGCCCCAAGATGGGGACAAAGCAGGAGAGTCCACGATTCTAGTCCCTGGACAACGGGGGTGGGGAGGCAGGGAATTTTTAGCTACCATGCCCATTTCGACTCTCCCAATCCCAACTTCCCTGCTAGGCCCCCGGATGCACCAGTGGGGAGGGGGAGCCCAGGCCGGGGTTTTCGGCGCCCCGCTTGGCCTCCCTGGAACTCAAGCATTCAGCCAGCAGAACCCAGGTCTTTCTTACCTGAGGGAAATGGAGCCTTAGGATGGGAGCTGCTCCCCTTTCCAGCACAGCCTCAGGCCATGCCCCTCACCAGTGGGTACCGTTAGAAGCCTCCCCACTCTGTACCCCACCCACTGGCTGGCTCCCCATCTCCTGGAGAACTGGGTGGGTCTGAGCCCGATGCCTCCCCTCTCCTCAGCAGAGCTGACCTGGTTACTAATTACCCACGGGCTTTATTATTTCTCTTTTGTTTTATAAATTTATAAATGGCAAAAGGCTCTGATAAGGCCTGTGATCATTAACTTGGAGGGCTGGTAGCCTGGTGAGGCCTGGGCCAACCAACTTCGCACGGAGCGGGGGTGGGGGAGGTTGGAGGTGAGGGAAGGGGAACCTGGGGGCTGCAGGGACTGCCCCTCCCTTAAGGCTCTGTAACCTCCATCTTAACAGCCAGGTGGGCACGTGCTGAGGTTTCACAGGTATCATTTCGGGTAGTGTTGAGATGAACTCTGGAGGCACCTGGGGACAACTGCTTCGCAGATGAGGGAACTGAGGCTCAGAGGGGGGCGGAGCTGGACTAAGGCCACCCAGCTGGGGCTCCACACCCACTCTCTTCGGTGCCCTCAATCACCATGACCGGGGCCAGGGGCCAGCTGGGGGGTGGCTGGGGGTTCTGAGGGAGAGTCCCAAAGACCACCTCTTTTCTGTCCAAGGTCCTGATCCCAGCTTGGGGTTGGGGAGGGCTGGATCCCTGCCTCAGGGAGCTCTCAGGGCCTGCCAGGCCTTGTGAGGGCCTGGGCAGGGGGCAGGGGAGTAGCCAGGGCCCCCTGACTTGGCAGGAAGAGGAGGGCAAAGGGCCCTGCCGCGTTGCAGGGGAGGGGCAAAGAGTCTGGCATCTCCAGACCCAGGGCGAGGGCAACTCGGACAAGGGTGGGGCAGGGCCAGACCTGCTCAGGGCCCCAGATGGGACTGGGGGCTTTCGGGGGGGACTGGGGGCAGGGAGTGCCAAAGGCCTTACCTGGCTGGGTGGGGCCTCTTGATCAGCAGCCCCTTTGGTGGGATGATGGGTGGAGGGAAAGGCTTGATCCACAGCACTCGAGCAGGAAGCAGGGGTCAAAGTGCTCCCTGGGGACCAGCAGAGACCTGGAAACTGAGGGAGAGAGGGGAGACATGGAGGAAGAGACAGGGCGTCAGGGGAGATGGAGAGAGAGGCCTGGAGAAGCAGAGTGGAGCGGAGGAGCCGGGAGGGGAGAGGGGCTGACACGCAGCTGGGAGAATGGGCTGGGGAGAGAGCGAGGCGCCCCAAGCTGCGAGGAAGCTGGAGTGCTTGCCTCCCGCCCCGATTGGGTTTTCTTTAATGCTAACAGCATGCTATTTACTTTCCATTTAAATTTGAGATGTTGCTATAAATTATCAACCAGCTCCTTGTTCCTGCGGGGTTTATAACTAACTACCTGGGTTACTTATTGTTCAGGTAACAAAAGGGATCTGAAAACGCCCCGAGGGGAAAAAGTGGGGCCTCGAGCCTCAGGGCACAGGCTGCAGAGGGGTGGGGGACCCCCATGAAGGCCTGGCCAGTGGGGGAGGTTGAGGCTGGAAAGGATGGTGAAGAGGCAGGGCTTCCCGTGGAAGCCAAGTGTGACCAAGAGTGACCTCGGGCAAGCCTCTTCTCCTCCTGCCTCTGTTTCCCTACCTGGACAATGAGTAAAATTCAAACTCCCTGCCCTGATTCCCTGATCTCTTCCTGAGGGACCTCTCTCCCTCCCTCACTTTCCTCCAGTTACACTACACTTTGCTGATTCCCACCTCAGGGCCTTTGCATGTGTTGTAACTTCTCCCCGAAACCCTCTTTCCAGATCTTCCCACGGTCAATTCCTTCTCTTTTTGCTCAAATTCCACCACAGTCACTCCCTCTTCCACTACTTTCATTGACTTTCCCCTGAAACTTATCATTACTTATTATTACCTTATTTGTCTGTTTTCTATCTCCTGCTATGACAACAGAAGCTCTTCCAGAGGCTTGTTCACCACTCAGACCCCTGATATCCAGCCCAGTGCTGACACACAGCATGAATGAACGAGGGACTAGGCTTCTCTGAGCCCTGGGGATGTCTGCTGCAATGGCCAAGGGAGTAGCATGTTCCCAGGGCTCCTTCCTCAGTGTCCTCCTGGGCCCTCCTGTCCCTGAGCAGCTCAGACTCAATCTTGAGGGTCTCTGGTCCTCTCCACTGGGCAGCACCAAGGCACTGAGACCCAGGAAGACAGTGGCCAAGGTGGGGCAATCTGACATCCCTAACTGAGGCCAGCCTGACTGGGCTTGAACCCCAGCTCTGCTCAGGCAGGCAATTTCACTTTTCTGAGTCCCAGTGTTCTCTGCAAGGCAGAGTTGATCATAACACTTACCCACAGGGTAAGCATGTGAGTGCAACGAACAGTTGCTATTATCAGTGGTCCCATTTTACAGATGAGCAAACTAAAGCTCAGAGAGGCAAAGTGACCTGCACAAAGTAACTCTTACAAAGCAGTAAGGCCAGGACTTGGACCCAGGTCCTCCTAATCCCACACTTTGCACAGCACCCTGAGGTCGCATGCCTGTCCTTGATACATTTATCTCCCTCTTTACCCCCTTGGGTCATTCTTGCTGTTAATGTCACCATCGACCACTTCTGCGTAGTGCTCGAGGGCTCACGAAGCGCTTACAAGTGCATTAAGCTTGTTTTCTCCTCCTGACAGCCTATTAAATATTATTAGCTCCCTATTACAGTTGAGGAAACTGAGGCACACAGAAGTTAAGAAACTTCCCAGGGCCACCCGGAGAGTGAGTGGCAGAGCTGGGATTCACACTGAGAACTCGGCTCCCCCTCCGGATGAGTGGCCTTCAGGCTGGTCTCCCAGCTCTGCAGCCTTGGACCCACTGAAACCCCACGGGCCAGGGAGCAAGAGGCCCAAAGCCTCGAACCTCTGATTGACCCTAGAACTGGCAGGAGGCGAGAGGAGGGGGGATGTGGGCAGACCTTCACCTTTCCTGGGCCCTCTTCCCTCTGCTGTGGGGCTGGAGGTCCCAGGACTAGGTCGCTGCTGCTGATGATGATGGTAACAATATTGTTCCACTTACTGAGCACTTACTGTGTGCCTGGCCCTGTCCTCAGCATTTCACTCCTATTAGAAACTCATTCAGTTCTCCCAACAGAGAACAGGGAGGCAGGCGTGAATTTGCCGCTGTGTTACAGGGGAGATGGGGGCCATGTGCACATTGGGCGCGAGGTCACAGTGGTGGGATTTGAACCCAGGTTGGTTCGACTCTCAAACCCATTAGAGTGAAAGCAGGAGATGCCTGGAGACCTGGCCTCTTAGTTCTGCGTTGGGGAAAATGTCCGGAAAAGAGCCATGTTCTTGGAGACTGTGGGGCGGGGTGGGGGGGGGGGAGAGAAAGAGAGCAGAAAATAGAGAGACACAGAGACAGAAGGAGAGAGAGTGAGAGAAACAGAGACAGATAGAGACACATGGGGTCAGAAGGACAGAGACAGACAGTAAATCTTTAGTTTGAGCCAGGAGAGGCCCTGTTGAAGGAAGACTGGGTTCCTTCTCTCTGGAGAAGAGACAGAGGGAGGGAGGATCTCTCAGGAGGGTGATGACTGCAGTTGGGGGAGGAGGGAGGCCATCGGGCAGCCCAGCCCTGGAGTCAGATAAACATGTTTGCCACGGAGCACAAGGCTGGACTTTGTCCTGCCCTTCCCTCCCAGCTCTGACTGGCACCCGGGGAACGGGGGAGGTGGGGAGGAGAAGCTCCTAGGAAAGCAGGGAGATAGGGCTTGGGGAGAGGTTGGGGGGTTCAGGAAAGTGAAATATTCTTGAGTCCCAGCGAAGTTACCTTGGACAAGTGTTCACCTTTCCGAGCCTCAATCTTCTCACCTGTGAAATGGGCATACTTCCTAGGGTTATTCTAAGATTTAAATGACCAGCCCTTACCTGGCTCACCATAAATACTCAAGAAGCATGAATTCTCACAGCTATCATTTCTACACAAATGGGACTTTGCTGGACCGACTGCTGATTAACTATATCTGTCCCCACCTTCCATTCCTCCCTGCCTGTATGGGAACTGCTGATTAAAAAAGGAGGAAGTCAGAGGGCCAAAGTGGATGAAAGGCTCTGTGCCCTCACGTCTTGGGAGGGCATTGTCAAGGACACAGGCGAGGCTGGTTCTTTGAGGAAAGAGAGAAGGGCCAGGGGAGAAGGCAGTGTGGGGTGGGCTTCAGAGCACTGGGGGGCTTCTTTTCTTTTTTTTTTTCACAATTCACTTTTAAACATTATATATGCATATGTAGTATATTATATGATACTATATTATTGATACATAATTTATGAAGTACAGAAGAGTAACAGAGAAAACCCTCCCCTCTCACCCTGTCCCCAGCATCCAATCAGTGACTCCAGTTCATTCCGTATACTTCTGGTATTTCATGTGAACAAAACAAATACGTAGAAATCTCCTTTTATCCCACTTAAAATTTTACACACATAGCACAGTAGACCTATCACACAAACTGTTCCATCTGGGCTTGTACAGAGCTTTCTCAGTGGGTTTTCATGGCTGCATTGTACAGAGGCACTGCAATTTGGTTAATCAGCATCCTTTTGCTGGACGCTTAGGTTGTTTCCAATCTTTGGCTGTGGCAAACGACATGGAGATGAATCACTTCCTACACACGCCATTTGTCACATATGCCTCAATTCTAGAAGCAAACTGCTGCATCAAGGCTGTGGGAACACAGGCTTGGGATCGCACAGACCTGGGTTTAAATCCCAGCTCTGCCTGTTTCAGCACTGTTGTATCTGACACATGGTTGTAATAGAAGCTCAGGAGAGGATGAAGGGAAGAGAGGAGGGTTGAGACAGAGCAGAAGAGGGAGAGAGAAGAATTTATATCGTACAGGCAACCTGACCCGTTCCATTCCCCATAGTGAGCAGAGAACAGGAGATTGAGCCACAGGTGGCCTCAGGTCCCCTTGAATCCCTCGAGTGAGAGAACTGAGCCCACAGAGTGGGATTCCATGCTCAGACACGCTCATTTTTCTTACAAGGCCTTGGGATGCCAGCCCCTAACCCCTTCACCTGGGACTCTGTTGAGAAATTAGCCACCCGCCTCAGTGCTGTGGGGAGACTGGCCGCGCCACCATCTAGGGTTTAGTGCAGATTTCCAGGAGGCGTTTTGATGCTATGTGATTTTTATCTGACAGGCTGACTTAGAACCAAATCCTTTCAGCTGGGGTGGGACTCTACTGGGCTGACCCTGTGACCTTGGACAAGAGATACAAGTGACACAGTGCTCTGAGCCTCAGTGGCCCTGGATGTAAAGTGGGAGAATCATGTTTCTCTCCTTGTTTTCAGACCCAAATTTTTTTCCGGTAGATCTCTCTCATCTATCCATCCATCCACCCACCCATCCACCCATCCATCTAACATCTACCCATCAACCATCCCATTCATCCATCCATCCATCCATCCTCTCACCCACCATCCACCATCAATCCATTGACCATCCCATTACCCACCCATCCATACATACATACACACATCCACTCATTCATTCATGCATTCACCAAGGGCAGACTCTATGTCAGGCCTATTTTGGGTGCCGAGAACCAGACAGTTCCTGCCCTCCAGGTGTTTATAGTCTCTCACAGTGGTTAAGACACAGTCACAAATAACATTTCTAGGTAGAATGGCGGGGGAAATCTTTAAAGGAGGCACAAAGATGAGTACCCTCCCCATCTGGCTTGGGCAGCTCCCAGGGGGTCTGTTTTTGTCTACATCTGTGTCCACGTCTCTGTGTGTCCGTGTTTCGAAACCTTTATCTGTTCCTATGTCTGTGTGGGACTGGTTGGGGCCTGTGTCCACGTCTGCCATGTGCATGTGTCTGCAAGTCTCTGTCCCCATGTCCTTGTGTCCTGGCATGAGTGCCTTTATCTCCTGTCCCTGAGTCTAGGTACAGGCTCCTGGGCTCCACGCCTGCTTCCATCTACCATCCTCACCCCCCGGGTGGACAGGGCTCCCAGCACCCACCCTGGGCTGAGCAGCCTGTCCTTGCGCCCCCGCCCCCCCCCACCCCAGGGAGGACCCATGGCGTGTGGCTAAGATGGTCAAGTCCTACCTGCAGCAGCACAACATCCCGCAGCGGGAGGTGGTCGACACCACCGGCCTCAACCAATCCCACCTGTCCCAGCACCTCAACAAGGGCACCCCCATGAAGACGCAGAAGCGAGCCGCCCTGTACACCTGGTACGTCCGCAAGCAGCGAGAGGTGGCCCAGCGTAAGTAATAACCGACTGCAGCCCTGTCTTCCCAGCAGGGCCCCGGACTACCTGCAGCTCGAGGGTGGGAGCTGGAAGCCTCCCACCCCATTCCTCGGACAGGCAGACTGAGAGGAAGTCGGGAGGATTCAGCCAGCATGTGACAGCTGTTCTGCGCAAGGCGCTCTGGGGGAGGGGAGGAGGGTTGGTCTTGGGCATCCTCTTTGGGTGGGTGAACTGGGCCCCTGCCTTCCAAGAGCTCCCTGTGTAGAGGGGAAGCAGGAGAACAAATCATCATGATTCGGTGAGACAAGTATTAAAATGTGATAACGCCAACAACAAAAGCTAGTGTTTATGGAGCACTCACCGTGCGCCAGGCCCAGGGCAGGGCACTACAGAAAGTGTTTCCAAGTGTTGAGCTGGTGGAGGAGGAGAGAATAATCTCTTCCTCAGGGAGGCAGGGGCATCAGGAAGGATCAACTAGAAGTATGATCTTTCAACTAAGTCTTAAAGTGTGAGTTGAATTTTGACCCATGAAGATGCAGGGATGGGGTTTCAGGCAGAAGGAACAGCAGGAGTAAAGGCTCAGAGGTGAGGTGCATGCTTAGGGAATCCTCCACTGCAAACCTGGGAAGAGCTAGGTGCACTATTATTCCGGGGATGGTGGGTTTCACTACCCGGGCCTCATACCCCACAAAATCCCAAGTGCACTTCCACACTTTTGAGCCTAAGTGTAAAAAAAAAAATGTTTTTGATGTTTCTTTTACAATTATCCAGGTTTTCAAGGTAATACACACTTAATTTAAAAAAAATAGAAGAAAGTAAAGATTTTACAATAAAAATTAGGTGTCCTTCTCCTAAGGCAGCCACTGGCATTCCCAGTCTCATACGTAACCTTCCAGGGGTACTGTATGTATATACTGGCTATATACATATTTCCCCTGCTCTTTGAAGGGCTGCTAGCTGTTCTGTTATTTGGAGGCGCCATTAACTGGCCTCCTACCAAAGAACCAGCTGAGAAAGTGCCTGGGTCTCTTCTCTCCTGGCTAATTCTTATACTTTAAGCTTGATTTTCAAGTCTGGAATGTTGAAAATAGCGTGGAATCTACTCAGGAGATACAGTTCAAGTTTCTGCTCTACTGTGCGACCCTGGAAAAATATTTAACCTCCCTGATCCTCAGCTACCTCATCTATAAAATGGGACGGCATATGTGTCAAATGTGAACAAATGCTTAATGCTTACCTGGAGCCTTGTATTGAAGACTGTGAGATTATATCTTGGCCCAGTAGCAAAGTATGCAGGGGTTGATTAGTGATGTCTGCCTTGGACACAGGTTAGGAAAGGGGTGGTGTGTGTGCTATGTGTCTGTCATCACTGGATTAGATGATTTCTAAGTTCTAGCTGTAAGCTCCTCTGGCTCAGCATCCTAGGAATGAGAAAGAACCAGAGGCATGGTTAGGTGAACCAATTCCAGCATGGTGAACCAATGCTGGAAGGTGGGATTGGCCAGTGTCTTGCTAATGGCTCTCTGTGCCCACAGAGTTCACCCACGCAGGGCAGGGTGGGCTGATTGAAGAGCCCATGGGCGATGAGCTACCAACCAAGAAGGGTCGGAGAAACCGTTTCAAATGGGGCCCAGCATCCCAGCAGATCCTGTTCCAGGCCTACGAGAGGCAGAAGAACCCCAGCAAGGAGGAGCGGGAGGCGCTGGTGGAGGAGTGTAACAGGTAGAATGGCTGGTGGTCAGCAGGGCTGGTTTGGTCTGGGCTGGGGGAAGGCGAGGGGGGCTCTGGGTCCTGAGGGAGGCTCCCCAGGTTTTGAGAGCTCCTGCTGTTGGCCCAGGAGTTCTCAGCTCCTGTTCAGTGTCTGACACCTAGCTCCATTCCTGGCACCCACCCCCCCACTGACCCAAGCAGCCCTTGAGTGGCTGCTCGTCTCACTCATCCTCACTACAACCCTACACTTACTGGGCTCACTCTATAACTGAAGAGATTAAGAGAGGCTAAGTCACTTGCTCAAGGTTGCACAGCAGACTGGGCTCGGAACCCAGGTCTGCCAGCCTCAGCAAATACTCAGGTAGAGCCCTACTTCTCAGAACCCTCCCCCCAGCCCCAAGGGAGGGTTCTTCTGTGCCTGATCCAGAGGCTCATGAGTGGCCATTTCTGCAGGGCGGAGTGCATCCAGAGGGGGGTGTCACCGTCACAGGCGCAGGGGCTGGGCTCCAACCTCGTCACAGAGGTGCGCGTCTACAACTGGTTTGCCAATCGGCGCAAGGAAGAAGCCTTTCGGCACAAGCTGGCCATGGACACGTACAGCGGGCCGCCACCAGGGCCAGGCCCAGGCCCTGCGCTGCCTGCCCACGGCTCCCCTGGCCTGCCCCCACCGGCCCTCTCCCCCGGTAAGGTCCACGGTGAGTGCCATGTGGGCAGGGGGATTGGGATGGTGGGTACAGAGAATATGGGGGTGGGTGGAAGAGTTGGGGAGCACCACCCCAGTGGCAGCAGCCACCCAAACCTCTTAGCACTTCCTTACGGCTCCAACTCCACTCTATTTGCACTGCTCTATCCACTCCACCCCTCTCCATTCCATTGACCACTCAACTTCGCCCACTGTACTCCATTCCATCCGCTCCATTCACTCCACCCTCATTTGATTTCAGTTACTTCAACTCATTCCAGATCAAACCAACTCAATTCATTTCAGCTCAGTTCAATTCAACTCAATTCAGTTCAACTCATTATAATCTAATTTAGTTCATTTAAATTTGGAATAGTTTGATCCAATCCAATTCCCAGTTGATTCAGTTTAACTAAATGTATTTCAAGGAAATTCAGTTAATTTTGTATCAGTTCAATTCCAATCCAATTCGACTCAATCAATCTCAATTCATTTCTGGTTTGATTCAATGATACTCAGTTTCATTCAACTAATTCCAGTTCATTCTATTCAACTCAGTTTGCTGTGGTTTAATTTCACTACCGTCAATTCAGTTTGGCTCAGTTGTCTTTTCTTTTTGGCCACACTGCACTGCACGGCATGCGGGATCTTACCCCGACCAGGGATCAAACCCCGTGCCCCCTGCAGTGGGAGCGTAGAGTCTTAACCCCTGGACCACCAGGAAAGTCCCTGGCTCAGTTGTCTTTTATTGAGCACCTACTTCACGTCAGGTATAGCCCTGGGCAGTGAGGGCCACAGAACTAATAAAACGTGGCCCTTGTGTTCAAGGAGTTGGAAGCAACCAGCACAGGGCCTGGCAGGAAGTGGACACTCAAGCAAAGTCTGCTGGCTGCATAGGGATGGGGTGAGGGGTCTGCGCAAACCAATGCAGTTTGGAATGATGGGGGCCATGGAGGCGGGCAGGGAAGTGGGGTGCTGAGGCTGGACACTGCTCCCGCTCCAGGAGTGCGCTATGGACAGCCTGCAAGCAGTGAGGGGGCAGAAGTGCCCTCAAGCAGTGGTGGTCCCTTGGTGACAGTGTCTGCACCCCTGCATCAAGTGTCCCCCACTGGTCTGGAGCCCAGTCACAGTCTGCTGAGCACAGAAGCCAAATTGGTGAGTGTCCCGCCCCATCCCCCCCACCCCCACCAATCTCCCCTTGGCTGGGAGATTCTGGAGCAGTCCCCAGGGAGGTAGGGTGGGACCCCCCACCTGACTCAGTTCGGCTTCCCCTTCAAGGTCTCAGCCACTGGGGGCCCGCTGCCCCCGGTCAGCACCCTGACAGCACTGCACAGCTTGGAGCAGACATCCCCGGGCCTCAGCCAGCAGCCCCAGAACCTCATCATGGCCTCACTTCCCGGGGTCATGGCCATAGGGCCTGGTGAGCCTGCCTCCCTGGGCCCCACGTTCACCAACACGGGCGCCTCCACCCTGGTCATTGGTAAGCTGGTGGGGTGGACGGGGGCATCTGGGGGAGGGTCTCCCGGGTCTCCCACAGAATCCAGGAGCAGGGAGAGCCACTGGGACTCATTCCTTCATGTATTTATTGAGTGCCCACTCCGTGCTCCACCAGTGATACACAAGTGGACCAAACAGCGCCAAATCTCAGCCACCCAAGTGGGGAGGCAGACAATAAGCAGAATATGGGTTGGCCAAAAAGTTCGTTCAGGTTTGTCCTAACATCTTACAGAAAACCCCGAACGAACTTTTTGGCCAATCCAATACGTAAGTTATAGAGTATCTTAAAAGGTAAAACAGCTATGGGAAAACAGAGCAGAGCAAGGAGGACTGAAGTTTTCTAGGTTTTAGGTTTTAGTTTTTTTTTTAAAAAGCCCAGAAAAACTTTATTCAGAACTATTATGCAGAAACTCAATATATAAGACAGACAGGGAGCTGCTGGGAGCCGGGTACAGAGAGTTAAGCCCCAGGGCCTTTGCATTGTTGTGGAACCCCAGGGCTCCAGGGACCCTAGTTTGACACACCCCCTGCCCTTATGATGAGCTAGCAGCTCAGAGGGGGAGTTAACTTGCCAGGGCTGTAACTTAGTGAAGGTTCCTAGTGCAAGGCTCTTTCCTGACTACCTTGTCCCCTCCTGCAACCCACTGGCTCCAGGAGGGAGAGATGGTGCCCCTGGGGGTCGGGGCTGGGCCTGAGGAGGCCATGGAGGCGGCAGGAGGTCTGGCTGACTCCTGCCGCTCCCGCTCCAGGCCTGGCCTCCACGCAGGCGCAGAGCGTGCCGGTCATCAACAGCATGGGCAGCAGCCTGACCACCCTGCAGCCCGTCCAGTTCTCGCAGCCTCTGCACCCTTCCTACCAGCAGCCGCTCATGCCCTCCGTGCAGAGCCACGTGGCCCAGAGCCCCTTCATGGCCACCATGGCCCAGCTGCAGAGCCCCCATGGTGAGCACCCCTCGGCCCCCCTGCTGGGGGAGGTGGTGGGAGAGGCTGGCTGTCGTTGAGCCCAGGGGAAGGGGGCGGCTTAGCAGACGCTGTGGTCTGTGTGTGTGTCTGATACAAGTGTGAGTGCTTCTGTGGCGGAGGCTCTGCGGGGGCTCAGATGAGCATCTGTGGGCTGGAATACGTTTCAGTGTGTGGCTGCATGTGCACGCACATGGGTTTGTGTGAGTGGGTGTTTGTGTGTGCACACCCACGTGTGCCCTTGGGGCCATATGTATTTCTCAGCTTTTAGAAAGGTAATGTGGAGCATACACCATGAATGACACAACACTCCCAGCAGGGCTTGGAGCAACACTCTGTCATCAAACACCATGATTCCTGCAGCAAAAGGTAGAATTCCACGAAGTGGGTTAATAAAGACTCAGCCTCACATCAGGTTCAGGTCAGATTTTGCCACCAAATGAGCTCTAGTGCCAACCAGACAAAAACCTGTTGGCTTTCAGACCTTTCTGGAACTTGGACTCTTGGATAAGGGCTTGTGGACCTGAACATCTGTGTATTTGGTTGAGGGCACCATTTATGTGTGTATGTGGGTGGTTGTGTTTTCATCTGAGTCCATGTGAGAATACGTGATTTACGTTGTTTTCTACTGGCATCTGTGTGTATATTTGTGGGGCTGGGGACTGCAGGTGAAATTCTGGGTTACACTGTGGAGAGGGGTCCTGGAGATGGAGAAATGCTGCCCCCTCCTCACCCCCTAACAGGAGCCCTGGCCTTTCCCTCCAAGGCCGGTACTTAGTGCCCTAACAGCACCTATGCTCCCGTTGCCCTTCACACCTGTCCTCTTGAGGTGACCGCAGGAGCTGGGTTTGGGGTCCCGGCCTCGCCCAGGCTCCTCTCCACTGAGACAGGCGGAGCAGGCCCCTGCGGTTGGGGAGAGCGTCCAACCCCTCTATCTGGAGCTCCCAGTTTGGGAAATCAGCCCTGAGTCCCCAGACACTGCCCCCCTGGGCTGCTCACCAGGCCCACGCCCCATTTCCCCGGAGCCCCCCGCCTTGAGGCCCTCCTGGGAGGGGTTCAGCCCAGCCCAGGTGCCAAGTCTGTGTCCTCTCTCCTCCCTCCCTCCCGGCCAGCCCTCTACAGCCACAAGCCCGAGGTGGCCCAGTACACCCACACGGGCCTGCTTCCGCAGACCATGCTCATCACCGACACCACCAACCTGAGCGCCCTGGCCAGCCTCACACCCACCAAGCAGGTAAGGCCCAGGCCTGCCCCGGCCCCTCCCTGGGTCCTGCCCCAGCGCACACCCTGGCGGCTCAAGAGCTGCCCTTCTGCCAGGTCTTCACCTCAGACGCTGAGGCCTCCAGTGAGTCCGGGCTTCACACACCAGCGTCCCAGGCCGCCACCATCCACATCCCCAGCCAGGACCCTGCTGGCATCCAGCACCTGCAGCCCACCCATCGGCTCAGCGCCAGCCCCACCGGTGAGTGGCCTTTCCCTGCCGCCCCCCTGCCGTCCCCATAGCTGGGGAGGAAGACGTGAGCAGCAGACGGGGGGCAGGGAGGGGGTAAATGCGAGGGGGCACCTGTGCTCCCCTGAAGTGAGCCGAGGGGGGTGTGAAACCACAGGAAATGGGCCTGTCTCACAGGAACATCTATTAACTCAGTTGAGGAAAAAGATAACCGGAAGAGGTGGTAGGGGGTAATCAGGAGGCGAGAACTGGGCTTGCTGGGGACCAGAAGTGACTCATGGATGTGTTGCTTTAGCTCAGGGTTTAGCATTTTTTTGAATTCGTTGCCAACAGCTAAAAATTAAGAGCTTTCATAGACTTCTGGCTCCTCTTCGAAAGTCGGAAGGACTCGTGTTGCCCCGTGGCAACCACAGAGTGTGGGCTCTCCAGCCCACCACGTCCCACCCAACCCACACATTTCCATTTCCTGAAGACCTGAGTCTGCAGCCCACAACGTCAGGGTGAAGAGCAGGCACTCTGGAGTCAGGCTGCTGGGCTCTGAGACCCAGGGCAGCCGCTTGCTAAGTGTGAGCCTCAGCATCCTCCGCCCAGCGCCGGTGGCTGCAGGGACAGTCACTGAGGGCTCCACGGTCCAGGCTCTGTGCTCTACCCATGAGGTGTGTGTCGGCATCCCCGTTTTACAGATGAGAAAGCACTCAAGGAGGAGAGGGACTTGGCGGTGCTTCCAACAGCCACTAGGTAGTGGGGCCAGGACCTGAACCCAGGTCCAAACTCAAAGCCCATTCATGCTCTTAACCATCTGAATCAGTCAGGGTTCTCCTGAGACGCAGAACCAATAGGAATACACACACACGCACATATATATAAGGAATTGGCTGATACGACTGTGAGGGCTGGTGAGTCTGAGAGCTGCAGGGTAGGAAGTGACGCTGCAGTCTCCTCCGGGAAACCATAGCCTTTGCTCTTGAGGCCTTCAACTGATTGGATGAGGGCCACCCACATTATCAAGGGAACTCTCCCTTACTTAACGTCAACTGCCGTAGGTGTTAACCACATCTACAAAATACCTGCACAGCCACGCCTGCATTAGGGTTTGGCTCAATGACTGGGTACTAAAAGGCAGCCGAGCTGACGCATAAAACTAACCACGACGCCAGCTCACCAGCGCTTCTGTGATGTTCCCACTAAAATGTGCTGGGAAGACCACTGCCTCGTGGTCCTGGAGCCTAGCTGGGGGTTAATAAGGCCCGAGGGCAGAGGTGTGACTCTGGGGTCCGGTCACCTGCTGAGATTTAGGAGGTGGCGAGGTGCCACTTTCCCATCCCGAGTACCCCTTAGGGATGGTGGGTGGGGAGGGGTCGGGACGGGCATGGCAGGAAGCCAGCCGCCTCCTCTGCCTCTGCAGTGTCCTCCAGCAGCCTGGTGTTGTACCAGAGCTCCGACTCCACCAACGGCCATGGCCATCTGCTGCCATCCAACCACAGCGTCATTGAGACCTTCATCTCCACGCAGATGGCCTCTTCCTCCCAGTAACCACGGACACGGCCTCCCAGGGGATGGGCCCTGGAGCCTACACAGACTGCTGGAGGGGTGACCAAGACATCTGAGCCTGCAAAACTTTCACTGCCCCCAGGCTGCTGCTCTTCCCTGGAAAACTGTGCCTCAGTCCCCACCCTGTTCCCCTCAGAAAAGGGGGGGGGGTTCTGAGGCGCCCCAACCCGAGGAGGGCTGCTTCAGTGCACAAGAGGGAACCGTGCAGAGCTGGGAAGCAGAGCCTGCTCCTGGTGGGACTCGGGAGGGACTGTCCCTGCTGCTCAGGGTAAATCTTGTCACTTGGAACAGAAGGGGGCAGCCCTGGGCTCTGGTACCCCCAGGCCGGGCCTGTGGAGACGCCACACTTCTCAGGACACCAGGCTGTGCAGCTGGGAGAGAGGTCATAGGTCAACGTGGCCCCATGCTGTCACCTGTGCCCCAATCAGGCCACTCCACCCAGCCCCCCTTCCTGCTTTTAACCCGTACACCCATTTGGACCCACCTGTCCCCCACCACATAAGCATCGCCTGAGTGGCTCCTCTGTGCCAGGGCCTGGGGCAAGCAGGCCTCTCCAGCTTCCCTCGTCCTGAGCCATCCCTCTCCCCAGCCGCCATGATCTCCCGTTTTCTTGGACATCTGTCCCCCTGCGCATCACACCTTCTGATGCCAGCCTGGCATCTCGCCTCTACTGGAAAGCCCCCATCCCCGCAGGCCTAGGTGTTGTCTCTGCTCCTATGGGAGACTCGTGACTCTGTGCCTGGTGCCAAGTCAAGGTCATGGGGCAGCAGACCCTTCCCTGCTTTGGGGGAGAAGCTGCTGAGCTCAGAAGGCGGTAAGGCCAGGGCAGCTGGCAGAGCTGAGGGGCCCAGAGGGAGGAGAGAGGCGAGACCAGAGGAGAGGTTGCCGCCTGGAAGCTTGGAGCCCAGCTGGCTGAGGGAAGGCGATCACAGCCCACCACCCCGGGGAGGTTGAGGTCCTGAGGGACAAGGGAGCCGTGCCAACGCAGGGCTCATCTCCCTGGGGCTGCTGCAGATAACCCAGCCCCAGTGGACTGCCTCCATCCTGGATTGAGGAAGGAGCCAGGGGAGAACTGGCATTCCCTGCAGCTTGCAGCCGGCTAAGGGCGAGCCTGTACATTTATTTAACTTTTAGTAAATGAGGAACATGTTGAAACGTCTTGCTTGTCCACACATCGCCCAGATGGGATTGGGCAGGCAGAGGGGGGTGCAAGGGGACCAGGAGCCCAAGGAGGGATGGGGCCGGCACACACGCTCTCACATCCCACCTCTGTCTTTCTTGCTTTGCCGAATCTCCAAGGCCAGGCAACGAAGCCAGCACTTCACCTTCACCTTGAACTTCTGCTCCTTCTTGCAGGATACATGGGTCCATGAATCCCCCAGGCGACGAGTGCTGTGACACTTCCTGAAGTCTTGACGCTGGGGCAGTGGAACACTTCTGGGGGTGCAGGCAGGACCCCTCCTGTGTGATGCTTACTTACAGTGGCTCGCCAGGATTCAGCACGGACACGAGGGTAGCACCCAAATCCCTCTGTTACATTCTGGGTCCCTCGACAATTTATTTTCAATTATCTGGTTGGCTCAGAGACATGATCATGCATGGCATATTCACAATGTGAAGAAAGAAAATTCTGGAAAACCAGGTGGAGGCAGGGATCTCTCTCCTTCTTTTCCAGACAGTGTTATATCAGGTCTGTGTGGCTTGGAGGGGGGACGCACAAAACTCCTCCTGGGGCTTGGCATCTCGGAGACCCCCTCCCTCATTTTCTTCAGGTCGTCTCCCACACCAGGCTGAGGAGGTGGAAGCTCTACCACTTGGCCATCAGCCTTCAATAACTGGGAGGCTCCTCCTTCTTCCTGAGACCACAGAATGTTCTGGTACCACGGGTCTGCCCCAGCCCCAGTGGGAGCACAGAAGGGCAGGCCTTGCTCACCCCACAACCGCTTCTTTGCCCCGACCCTTGGGCCAGCCCCAGTCATGGGCGAAGTCTAGACTTGCTAGCCAAGTCCTTGCACTTGGAGAAGGAGGCGGGGCTTGGACATGCCTTGTCCCTGGCAGGTGCCCGAGCTGGGCCCTGTGCTCACAGGCGGGGCTCAGTTTGCAGGCACGGCTGCTGCGCTCTTTGCTGGTGGGGATGGGGAGGCCTCACTGGCCCTCTTTGCCTTTTTCTTCCTTTTCTTCTTTTTGGTCCCAAACGGCGCCTGGTCTCCATTGAGCCCGGTGGACTCCCTTCCTTGCTCCCCAGATGCGGCCTTGCTTGCAGTGGTGGCCACGGGGGCAAGGTCGGTGCTGTCCTCCTTGGCTTTCTTTTTCCACTTCCTTTTCTTCTTCTTTGCTTTTTTCTCCACGTTGCCAGGGCCGTGGATGGCGGACTCCTGGATGATGTCAGAGGCTGACACAGCCGCCTCCCGGCAGCGCTGCAACTCCTCGTCGCCGTCCTCGCTGCTGCAACGGGAGTGCAGGCCAGGTCAGCTGGAGTCGGGACGGGGCCCCAAAGCCGCCTCTCACTGCCTCAGTCCAAGCCACCAGAGAGAGGCCACGGACAGAGGGTGGCGGTTGGAGAACTCAGGCTTGGCAGTGAGGCAGAGCTGGGTTCCAATACTGGCTTCTCTGCTTCCTGGCTGTGTGACCTCATATTGCGACTTAACCTCTCTGACCCTCAGTGTCTTCATCTATAAAACGGGGATCTTAACAGAGCCCAGGCCTCACAGGGATGTCCCAGGAGTGCAGTGTCCGGCACAAGATGGGTGCTGGAAAAGCAGTAAACATCCAAAGCCAACGCCCAGTGGAAACTCTTTCCCCTCCCACTGAGGTACTATTTTTTCAGCTACTGCAGGGCTCCTTCTGGGCCTGGACCTGACTGGAGTTGGCCTGGCTATTTGGGGGGCAGGGGGGACTGGCCAAGACAGAACACAGGCAACAACGAGGGAACTTGAGGAGTGGGTGTCCCATCTTACCTGGAGCTGGGAGGCAACCGTTTCCGGCGGGGCTGGGGAGCAGCTTCCTTCTCAGGGCCTCCAGGGATGGACGTGAAGAAAAGGCGGAAGCCTGCAACCCACAGGGGCGGAGTCAGCACCGCCAGGGGCACCCCAGGGGCCGAGGCTGCCCCGTCTCTGCCCTCAAGGAGCTCCCAGTCCAGCGGGCATCGCTCCTAACTACAAAACGGTGCCTCGTAGGATGAGAGGCTCGCTTGCTACCTGCTGCAGCGAGAGGATGGGGTGCTTGAGGGGATGCCGGCTGCCCAATCAAGTCAGCAAGCCCTCAGAGGCTTCCGGGAGCCAGCAGCTGAGCCTCCCGCCTAAGGCAGCCCTCAGAGTGGCTAATGAGTTGGGCAGGGGACAGAGACTCATGCGGGAGAGGCTGCAGGGTGCAGTGGCTAGGCGCTCCTGCTCAGGGTCACCTCGGGCCAGTGTCTGCATTCCCCAGAGCCCCAGTCCCCTCATGACTCCCCCCTGTGAACAGGATCACCATAATACATGCCTCGCACAGGGGCTGCAGGGATGAAAGAAGATAAAATGCCAAAAATGTATTTCCCAGCTCCAGACTCACGGGAGGTGCTTGATAAAGGAAAGTATAACTGCTCACCATCATCCTCCAGGACACCTCTCGGTACCTCAGCCTTTCTTGGCTCCTTCACTACTTCTGAGATGGTAATGGAGCTAAGCGAAGAGAGGGTGGATTTAAGATGAGATTCTGGGTAACAACGAAAATTCTTTTTAATTAAAACTTGCTTTTCTCCCTTTAAGTGGAGGGGGTAGGGTAACGCGATACTAAGTGCAAAGGCGGAGAGCACCCCGGCCTGATGGGGACGCAAATGTCCATAGTGCCAGCTCAAACTGCGGTGCCTCACTGGTTTAAAGCCTACTTTATTCCAGAAAGTGCTGAAGAAGTTTTGAAGATACAGTACAACAAAATGAGTGCAATTTCAAATAAGGCAAAGAGAAAACAAGAGCAGGAAGGACAGAAAGAGCCAGAAGTGTGGCCAGGAAGCCCTACACACTTGCTAGACAGAGGGTACACATTTCGTTGTGAATTTCCTGGCAGCAAGCACGAAAAGGGAAATATGACCAGTCTAGCAAAAAACAGTTCAGAGGTCAGCTCCTAGAGCAGGGCAGACCTGTTTTTTTTGTTGTTTGTTTTTTTTTCATTTTTAAATTTTTAAAAACTTGAGCTCATTGTAGATTGACATACAGTACCAAGAAATAATAGGGGGAGATCCACGGACTCCCCCCCACCCCGTTTCTCCCTCTGGTGACACTGCGTGTAACTAGGGTCCATTATCACAACTGGGAAACTGACTTTGCTACAACCCACCGACCTTTTTCAGACTTCAGACCTGGGTTTTGAATCCTGATTTTGTCACTTACTAACAAGGGACTTCATCTCTCTGAGCCTGTGTTACCTGTCTCTACACTGCGAGTGATAAGAGTCCCCACCTCCGAGGGCTGCCACAAGAATTAAATGAGACAGTGGGTACCAAGCCCTGAGCACAGAGCCTGGCTACAAGCCAGTGCTCAGTAAACAGCAGCTATGACGATGCTGAAGACGATTACTGTTGTCAAGATAAGCAATGAGCTTCACAGGACCCCCTTTCTCTAGAAGCACAGAGAGAGCGGGGAGAACTGACGAGACCAGGAAGCAGGTCTTGGGGGAATGCTGGTGGGGCAGTCACCTCGCACCGCAGAGACCGACGCTCTCAGCAACATCCTCGCAGCAAACACAGCAATGCACTGGGTGCTTCTCCTAACTGCTTTCTGTAGGTGCCAGAGGCCTCCCCGAAGTCCTGTGCAGGACGTGGTCTGGGGTCTGGGGAGAGGGAGCGGAGACGCGGTCTGGCCCAACTGGGCGCCGCCCCTGACCCGGGTAGTATCTAACCCAGTGGTTCAACGTCGGTCCGCAGGGGACACCAGGCAATGTCTGGAGACACAGTTGGTTGTCACGGCTGGTGGAGAGACACTACTAGGATCTCATGGGTAGAGGCCAAGGATGCAGCAAACCATCCTACGTGCATGGTATAGCCCCGCACAACCACGGACGATCCAGTCCAAAATGTCCATAGTGCCAAGATGAGAAACCCTGATCTAACACAAGGGACCAACTGGAGTATCGTTTCTTTGGAGAGAAATATGGGCACGCTGCAGGGAATATCCTGACCGCGTGTAACCCGCATCCTGCTGGATGTCCACCTAGGGAAGCATCCATTGTGGATCACTGCAACGCCAGGCAGGCCCTGGTCACCCTGAAGCCGAACCGTCATGGAGAAAAACCGCTCCCATGGGGTGAGATGCTAATTGACCTTCCTAAACATGTTTAACACGTTCCCAGGTTGGGGGACTGGCACTAACGCCATGGGGGTGCAGGCTGCTGAGGCCTGGCCCAACATTCTGTCTGGGAGGAGCAGCTGGTGTGCACTTTGGGAAGGCTTATTTGTCCTTTTTCAATGACTACTTCAAATTGCAGGACTATGGCCTGAACACCCTCAATCTCCTTTTCAAAACCTGCTAGGCTGGGGACTTCACTGGTGGCACAGTGGATAAGACGCCGCGTTCCCAATGCAGGGGGCCCGGGTTCGATCCCTGATCAGGGAACTAGATCCCACATGCATGCTGCAACTAAGAGTTTGCATGTCACAACTAAGGAGCCCTGGAGTGGCAACTAAGACCCGGTGCCACCAAATAAATAAATAAATATTAAAAAAGAACAACAACAAAAACCCTGCTAGGGCTCTGTCAAGTGGGGATGGATGTAGACCAGCCTATCCCGGAACACGTCCCATGACACACTATCAGTCATCCATGGAACAGCGGCATTGTGGCCAAATGAATTCGCAAGATGCTGGGCTAAACAAAGTTACACAGGTCTCTTTACTGCAGGACTTCTCAGGACCTTGAATACACTATTAGGAATCTAAATCTCCCAGGCACGGGGGTATGCAGAGTGCAGCGTTTCTCCACCTCTTTGCTGTTGGACCCCTTTTGTCAAGAGCCACACTCTGGACTCACATTTCTGGGCACCTATTTTGGGACTGCTGACCTGGATCTTTACAGATTGTATTCTCACAGTGCCTGGCATACAGAAAGCACCCAAGAAATAGGAATACAGTTGGTCCCTTGCCCTCTTGCAGTGGGAATGAGCTCGGGTTCCCCTCTTCCTCTCGTGGTAGCAGGATTCCACAGTGGTTAAGAGCAGGGCCTTTGGAGTCAAAGCCACTCTGCTCCTCCCTCCCTGTGACTTCAAGCAAATGCGTCCTCTCACAGAGGGGAGCCTGTTGCCACATCTAGAGAAGGACAACGACAGGACCTCCGTGGTAGGGGGATTATGAAAAGCGATGATGTGACAGATGCCACGTGCTTGCCGCGATGTCGACTTACACACGCTGAGCTTCCAGGCCATGGGAGCCCTTACTCTTCGTATTAATGAATAAGGGCAGGTTACCTGTCCAGCAGGGCTCCCAGCATCTTAGCTACATGGGCTCGGAATTCAGGGGTGGTCTGCAGCTCGTTGCCGTCTTGTTCGTGCTCATCCACCTTGTGCCTACAACACACACGAAAAGGACCTCACTTCCTGCCAGCTCAGAAGCTGCCCCCATGAGGGCGGGGAAGACGTGTGTCTGGTTCGCACTGACATCCCAGGGTCTAATAGCCTCTGGCACACAGCAGGGGAGCAATATCAATGAATGAATGCATGAAACGTGAACCCAAAGTGCACAGTACCTGAGGCTCGGTTGGGTGGTTGGCAACTGAGTATTTGCAGCACCTGTGAAAATAACGAACACCAAAGCATTTATAGAGGAAATGACTATAGCATCAGTTGTGTGCCAAGCACTATTTTATGTGATTTACATGTATCACTCATTGAATCTTTCCAATGACCCCATGGGGTGGGGGGTGGGGGTTACCATTATCCCCATTTTGCAGAAGAGGAAACTGAGGCAAGGAGATGTAAAATAGCTTAGCCAGGGTCAAACAGCTAATAAGCGACAGAGTTGGGATGAGGACACAGGCCATCTGGCTCCAAAGGTCCCCCCTTAACCACTATGCTGAACAAGCAAGTGTAATTTGATTCCAGCATTTATTGAGTGCCTACTATGTGCTTGGCTGTGTGCTAAGTGCTGTGGAAGAGAGAGAAGAAGGGGGCTCAGTTATATTGATCACTGGACTGGGAGTCTGGCTGGGGTCTCAGCCTCCACTCATTAGAGGTGCCTTTCCAGCAAGTTCATTTATTTAAGAACTATTTTCCTGACCACTGTGTAGGCCCTGGGGATACCATGGTGAAGGGATACCAGCCCTCGTGAAGTTCACATCATGTAACCTCTCGCTCAATAAATATTTGTGGATCAAGTACAGGCCAGAGTTGACTCTAGGTGCTGGGGATGCAGGGGATGAAAGGAAAAAAGACAGGATAAATAAAGAGGCAATCGTAGAAGAAAGGAAAGCATTATATACGAAGGGAATCACACAAAGTATGATGATGGTGGAGAGAAGGCGTGTAACCCAGCTTTCCCGAAGAGATGGTGTCTCAGCTGTAGTATTAAAGGATGAGTGGGAGTCAGACAGGAGGGGGAAAGCAGTCCATGAAGAGAGACCGATCACATAATTGCTGCTATTTATTGGGCCTTTAATATGCGCCAAGCACTGCAGATACATCATCTCAGTTCCTTCTCAAACTTACGGGGTAGGTACTACCATTACCCCCACTTTACAGATGAGGAAATTTAAGTACAGTGAGATTTAAGTACCTTGCCCAAATTTCTTACTGCCAGTAAGTGATGGGGATGGAGAGGCATTTCTGCCTATAGAAAATGAAGAGAAAACTGCAGAGTTATGGTGCCCACAGATGAGAGGACACAGTATGGTCTGGAGCCTACCTACGGGAAGTGTGCAGTATGGCAGGAAGGCAAAAAAATAGATTACCAAAGGGCTTGTAAGTCCTTCTCAACAAAAGCAGGGGTTCTTTGCCACGGCCTGCTCTGGCAGTCTGGTAAAGCCTGGATCCCTTCTCAGAATGTTTTAGATGCAAAAAATGTAACACATAGGATTACAAAGAAAACCAATGATACTGAAATTCAGTTATCATTAATACTAAAAAGCCAAATTTGGGATATTATTAATATATGTGCTTCTTAATTAATGTATAAGATCTACTGATGGGTCTAAAAATTACTGTAATTTTAAAGCAGGGATGAGTGGAAATGATTTTTTTCAACATTTTACTGTGAATAAAATATTTTTGATATATCTGCAAAGACTGTAATGGGATTTGAAAATCTGTGACTTTTGTTAAGACAAAGTTAACAGGTATTGCCAAAACTACTGTGGCTTGTTGTTCACATGCATGATGGAAAGAGATGCTAAATTTCAAACAGAGATTAATGAAAGTAAAGATGAAATATTTTTCCCATTCAGATTCACGGACCCTCTGGATTCTGTCCGGGATTAGGGACCCTTAAGGGGTTTTGGATTTATTCCCAGGGCACTAGGGAGTCATGGTCAGAGAGACGTGTAGGACACAGCTCGCTGGCAGCCCCAGGGAGTGAGAAAGTGTTGGAGGCGGGGAAAGCCTGGATGCGAAAATCCAGTAAGGGTCGCAGTCACCTCGGAGAGGTGGTGGGCTGCCCAGGGTGCGACAGTTAGGATGGACCCAGGGAAGCAAAGTCAAGAGACATTCAGGTGCTTTGGTTTCTCTGACGGGGATAATGGAACAACCCTCCCTGCTGAACTTGTCCGCGCTTTGACTCTGAACCCCACCCAGACCCTGGAGCCTCCTCGGGGAAAGAAGTCGAATTCCAGGGACTCCCTCCCCACCATCCATCCTCTCAGGCCGCAGGGGAAGATCCTGCGCCATTCGGCCAGACTCCCCGAACATAGTCCCTTACCGACTCTTGGCTTCTCCGGGCCCCTCGGGCGCTGCTCCAAGCCCCAGGCCGGAATCGCCGCCTCGCGGCACCGCTCCAGCTCCTCCGCATCGCTGCTGCTGCTGCTGCTCTCCATATCGCTCATGGCACCCCTGGGCGCCGCCACCTTGAAGCACCGCAAAGGATTGTGGGGAGCGCCTCCAGGAGCGATCCTCTTCCAAGATCCCACAAGGGAGCGGAGCAGCACAGGGCATTGTGGGGATTGTAGTTCTCAGACTCAGGCCGCCATTGGTCCTAAACTGTTATGGGGGTTTCCTTAAACGTGAGAGCTGGAAGGGCCTAAGAAATCAACTTATCTATCCTTGAGGAGGCAAGTGAGACCTATAGAGAGGAAAGAATTGCCTAAGGTCACACAAGGGGTTAATGAGCCAGGATTGGTTCCCAGGTTTTGGTAAATCCGTCTGGGCATCAGAAGCACCTTAGGGAACTTTTTAAAATGCAGATTGTTGAGTCTCACTAAAAACTAGGCGAATCAGAATCTCCGAGAGTGGGACTCAGGAATCTGTATTTCCTCCAACATCCTAGGGCCTTGCTGCTACTCAGTGTATAATCCGTGAACCAGCAGCACCGGCAAACTCCAGAGCTTGTTAGAAAATGCAGAATCTTGGCTTCAGCCCAGACCTCCTGAATCAGAACCTGCATTTAAACAGGATCTCCAAGTGATTTGTGTGCACACTAAAGTTTGAGAGGCACTATCCTAGGTGATTCTGTTGCACAATATGGTTTGGGAAACATTCTGCAGTTTTCTAGCTCAGGACTTCACTCAACCTGCACATCGGAAACATTTGGGAAACTTTAAAGTACTGACTCCTAAGATCCCCCCAAGACCGACACATTAGAATCTCCACAGTTAAGATACTCCAATATAAAATATGAACAAAATCACTTTTGTCTTTGGAATGCTTTTCTTTGTGTTTTATCTTTGAAGCTGAGTGTGTCAAAATTAAAAAAAAATAAACTCTCTGGCCTCAGCTTTCCTATTACGAAAGAGAGGAAGGTAACTTATTCATCATTCTATTAAACAAGAATTGGTCCACTACCTACAATGTGGGCTACACTGGGCTTTATAAAGGATACAAAGGGTGTGGGATGGACTCACCTGTCTGCTCCATGGAAAGGAGGCACTCTTTCCGCCCCTGAAGGCAAAAAGAGGTGGGAAACAGGCTGCTATTGATAAATTGCCCAGAGACTATTGAGTACCAATTATAAAGTACATTTTTCCCCCCTATGGTGAGTAGTCCTTTAGAAAGTGGGTCAAAGGGGAGGGGAGGAAAAGCAAACTTTTTAATGGGTTGATTGGAGTAAACCTGATCACATGATGTCCTTTGATGCTAAAGATGCTATTACTGTCCTTACATCCTTGGACCATTAGGTACTGTTTGTGTGTGTATTGCAGGAGTTGAGGGAATTTTTTTGTTTGTTTGTTTTTATATTGGAGTATAGTTGATTTATAATGTTGTGTTAGTTTCAGGTGTACAGCAAAGTGAATCAGTTATACATATACATATATCCACTCTTTTTTTTCGTTTTAGATTATTTTCCCATATAGGCCATTACAGAGTATTGAGTAGAATTCCCTGTGCTATACAGCAGGTTCTTATTAGTCATCTATTTTATATATAGTAGTATGTATATGTCAGTCCCAATCTCCCAATTTATCCCTCACCACCCCTACCCGCCTTCCTCTGGTAACCATAAGTTTGTTTTCTACATCCGTGACTCTACTTCTGTTTTGTAAATAAGTTGAGGGGATTTTTAAAAATTTATTATATTTTTACTTTTGGTTGTGTTGGGTCTTTGTTGCAGTGCGCGGGCTTCTCATTGTGATGGCTTCTCTTGTTGTGGCGCACGGGTTTAGGTGCTCCGCGGCATGTGGGATCTTCCCAGACCAGGGCTCGAACCCGTGGTCCCCTGCATTGGCAGGCAGATTCTTAACCACTGCGCCACCAGGGAAGTCCAAGGGGACATTTAACACCACATCATCCTCACTCTCCCAGACTTTGCTTTTCTTCATCTCAGTTTCCCTACAGCCCTCACTTTCCAGAGTTAAGAGGCTCAAATGTTTCAGCAATAATGCCAGGACAGCCTTAGCATCTGTGGAAAGAAATGAAGACCATCCGAAAGAGAACAAACAAAGATTATTTATTCCCAACTTGCCATAACCAGGGAATCAGCCACCATCCCTTGCCTTTGGCAGAGACTCCAAGTCAAGCAGGGCGGTGGGACAGCTTTATAGTGGGAAAAAGAGAAGGCTTCAGGCATACCCTGACTGAGGTTGTTTGCATGGGGAAGCTGGAGGTGGGCTAAGCAGAAGCAGGGTGTCCTATGTGATTGGTTAGGGAGCTTGTTTGGCTTTCTTTCATTGATCCTAAATTGGAAGGGAGGGAATAAGGAAGCTGGCAGTTATTGACCAAATCCTGATGGTTTGGGGTTGATTGATGCAGGGATTGTGGTTTGGCTTCGGGCTGGTAGCTGCAGAGCTTGTGGGTCAGAGTTCTATTGTCGAAGATAGTCTGGCCATTGTTCGTTTGTATATCTAGTCTCTCATATCCCTCGTCATCCGTCTACTGGCAAGGTTAGGTGGAACTGATGGGGTCTGGATTAAATGGCAGAAATGCACAGAGAGGTCTTTCAGAGGAACTAGCTGGGTTCGTCTTCTTTCCACGTTCTTCTTCTTTCTTCAGCGTGAAGGTGGTGCTGTCTTGGACACCATAGCTCCTCAAACTCCACCCATCCTGCAGGACTTGGCCTTGGAACTCTAGCTGTTGCTCCTTTCTGAGCAGCCCCTCCTTGAATTCAATCTGCAGCTTCAGGTTCAGGACAAGGCTATCAGGGCAAATGGCATAGGCGTGGCTCCCACCACTGGGATTCTTCACAAAGACCTGGATCTCAGGGGAGATGGTCTGCAGCAGACAGATGCGAGTGTTGGAGAAAACCCCGTAATCAGCCAAGGAGTACTGGCTACTGAGTAGCTGTCGCTCCCCACCGGGCTCCTGGAAGGACAGACGCTGTAGGGCTGTGGAGCCCAGGTTCCCCTGGATCTTCCCTTTAACCTTCTTTATGGAGTCATAAGGGTTCACCGTGATGACGAAATCCGAGAAGCCCCACTGCTCCACTGTCACTTGGATGTCTCGTGCCCCCTGGAAGGGAGAGGATAAAGAGGGGTTAAGTCCACATCCCTCTGTCTGAGTACAAAAGTGCCCTTTACCTGCCCTCATCTTTACAACGACAGCAGCAGCTGCAAATATTTAGGGGGTGCCAATCACCTTCCAGGCCCTGTGCTGGGCGCCGTTCATACTCTTCTTAATGTATTTTATTCTCACAGCCCTATGAGGTTGGTTCTGCTATTAGCCCATTTTACAGATGAGGAAGCTGTGGCTGAGCAGGGTTATGCCATTTATTGACCATCACAAAAGTAGTGAGGAGCAGAGCAGGTATTTGTTTGTTTGTTTTTCTTCCACATCTTTATTGGAGTATAATTGCTTTACAATGTTGTGTTAGTTTCCGCTGTACAACAAAGTGAATCAGCTATATGTATACATATATCCCCATATCCCCTCCCTCTTGAGCCTCTCTCCCACTCTCCCTATCCCACCCTCTAGGTTGTCACAAAGCATCGAGTTGATCTCCCTTTGCTATGCAGCAGCTTCCCACTAGCCATCCATTTTACATTTGGTAGTGTATATATGTCAGTGCTACTCTCTCGCTTCATCCCAGCTTCCGCTTCCCCACCCCCTATGTCCTCAAGTCCGTTTTCTATGTCTGCGTCTTTATTCCTGCCCTGCCACTAGGTTCATCAGTAATGCTTTTTCATATTCCATATATATGCGTTCTCTTTCTGACTTACTTCACTCTGTATGACGGACTCTAGTTCCATCCACCTCACTACAAATAACTCAATTTCGTTCCTTTTTATGGCTGAGTAATATTCCACTGTATATATGTGACACATCTTCTTTATGCATTCATCTGTTGGTGGACATTCAGGTTGCTTCCATGTCCTGGCTATTGTAAATAGTGCTGCAATGAACATTGTAGTACATGTATCTTTTTGAATTATGGTTTTCTCAGGGCATATGCCCAGTAGTGGGATTGCTGGGTCATATGGTAGTTCTATTTTTAGTTTTTTAAGGAACCTCCATACAGTTCTCCATAGTGGCTGTATCAATTTACATTCCCACCGACAGTGCAGGAGGCTTCCCTTTTCTCCACACCCTCTCCAGCATCTATTGTTTCTAGATTTTTTGATGATGGCCATTCTAACTGGCGTGAGATGATACCTCATTGTGGTTTTGATTTGCATTTCTCTAATGATTAGTGATGTTGAGCATCTTTTCATGTATTTGTTGGCCATCTGTATGTCTTCTTTGGAGAAATGTCTATTTAGGTCTTCTGCCCACAAGAGCGGGTATTTGAACTGAGGTCAGCCAGACTCCAAAGTCTGTTCTTCACCACTGGAGGCCACACTCAAGGGCCTGAGAGCCCCAGATGTCTGAAGAGCAACATCTGGAAGGTGCTGGGGGAGGGGAATGGTGGGCAGACCTCTAGCTGATCCTTTTAAGAAGGAATATAGGCCCAGCATTGCCAAGTCTTCTGATTTGTCAAGATAAAAATCTTTTCATGATGGTTTTTATATTCAGGAAAAATCCAAAGGCATATATTTTTTAGCCCATCTGTGGGCCTCATATGGCTGGTGGGCCCCCAGTTTGTAATCTCTGCTCCTTATTAGGGAGCCTCTGATTCTGCTTCTGCCTTCTGCTCTAAGCACCTCAGTCTTTTGAACACAACTTTAGTCCTTTGCCCCTCATCCCCTACCTGACCCTCTCCCTGGATGGAGTACTCTTTGTTCTGAGTGTCTACATCCCTCCTTGGCTTTTAGGGCCCACCTCAAGCCTTAATTTCTTCAAGAAATCTTCCTTGGTGACTTATGATGATGACATTTATTTTCCGATTCCACAGCCCCACAAAGACCTGGGTGTGAATTCTGGCTCTGCTGCTTCTTAGCAGTGTGACCTTGGTTAATTCACTTTACCTCTCTGAGCCTCAATCTCCTCATCTGTAAAATGGGGATAATAATGATAAGATAATAATACTACTTGACCTTTCTATTTTACAGACTTGTCCCTGAACAAGTGCTATGCAAATCGTAAAGCACAATGTGAATAAAATAGATTATTATGTTCTTTACCTGTACTGTGGGTTTGACATCACATTATAATATTATATGGCATTTTTTTGTTTTCTGAGTATCTTCTCTGGTAATTCTATTTAGGAGTTTTGTGCAAGTTTGCTTCCATCTGGCAAGTTTCTTAAGGGTTGTGGCCATGTCTTATTTCTGAACCATTGTTGCCCCCTTCGTCACCCCCCATCAACCCCAAGCCTGGTGCTAACACAAAACAGCTGATTGAATTGACTTGCCTGGGCTCAGCTTATGCAGAGAATGATTGAGAGCAAAGAATCCCAGTGATTCTTTGGTAGGTTATGGGAAGAAGAAAAAACAGGAAAACAAGAATTTGAAGATAAGGAATCTGAAGCTCAGACAGTTGAATAATTTCCCCAAGTTCACAGAGCTGGTAGGTGGTGCAGCCAGGCCTCAAACTGACACTAAAGTCCTCTTGGCTCCATCGACACAGAAGTAAATACTATGCAGTTATCTCATTCTGACCTTCAAGCCCCTGGCAGCCCAGAGAGGAGCCATTACCTTCACGTTCCATCTGGGGACTGGGTTCTCGTTGTCGTCATAGCAACAGTCCTGTTTCAGGCACTGGCAGGCCCTCTGAGCGACTATGTCCCATCTGTAGCCTTTTGCCACATTATGGGTGGGGTCAGCCGGATCCAGGATGATAGGTCTGCAACACAGAGAGAAGGCGTCCAGGTTCTTTCTGGTTTGGAGGCCCGCAAGCCAGAAAGAAACCTTCTTGGCAATCATCTGAGCATCTGCTATGTCCAGAGCCCAGGACTATCAGTCTAGGAGGGCCCAAAAACATTGCCGGAGAGTAACAGAATGGAGAGGATTCTTTTTCCAAGAATTCCTCTTGGGGAGAGTACTTTAGGTGTTTGCAAGGAATTTTTGAGGTGTATGGAGGGTGAGAGCCCCAAAGGCATGCTGGAACAGTAACAGCGGCCCACTCAGGCAGGTGGGCCTCAAGTTCAGAGCTTTCATTTTGCTGAACAGGCTACGTAAGTGAGTTCAAGGCTAGAGCTGCTGAATTGCTTTGGATGACAGTAACACCACCACCACTATTTACTGATGTTTATTGAGGCACGGGCTCAAACCCTATGTGAATTAACCTATTTTAATCCCTACAACAATTCTATAAGGTAGGGACTATGATGAGGATGATGGTGATGATGATGATCTTCCCCCATTTTACAGATGAGGAAACTGAGGCACAGACCTCCCTAGGTTCTCCCAACCTGAAGGTGAGGTTCTTACCCATCTCCTCTGCCTCAACAGAGGAGAGGTTGGGCTGTCTCCAAGCATCTCTCCTCTAGGTAAATGTTGAATAAATACTTTAAAGAATATTGGCTTGAAGGGGGTCTAATAGCCTATTTGGGTTGCTTGGGGTGACCACATGTGTTGGATGGCAAGCCCATGATCAAGACCCGGCCCTTGTACTCCAGGAGCTTTTGACTTAGATGGGAGCTGAGATTTGATCTAAGTGACAGAATGTGATAGCAGGCTACTGACATGAACTAGACACCTTAGGCTCCATGCTCTCAACTCCCAACATCCCTGGCTCACTGAATGGTCCTGCCTCATTTAGAGTCATAACACGCTGTCCTATGGGATGGGGTCACCTGACCCAAAGTGACCCACCAGGTGACCTGATATGCAGGGCCTGTGCCCAGCGATCAGACTGGTTCCCTCTGGAGTTTGGACCAGGAATGATGGAGGTTCCTCATCAACTAGGAGTAAGAGGGGAGCCGAACAGGTGTGGAGAGAGAAGCAGTGAGAGGAAAGGGAGCACGTGGGCAATGAGAGTGAGCAACAGAGAGAGGGGGAGTCTATAGATTTGCCTCAGGTCCCAGTGGTTTTCCAAGGTCAATTTTCTGGTCATCCTTACAATAAATCCTCTTTTCATTAGGAAGCCGGGATTTTCTCCCTTGTAAAAAAAGACCCAACACTCACATAAGGGAATAATAAACAATCTTGCGATATTGCTTGCATTGACCTAAAACTTCTAATGTAAAGAGTTGTCCCAGGTTGGGTTCCCCCAGAAGCAGATCCTAAGATCAGGATTTGAGTGCAAGTCATTTATTTGGAAGGAGATACCAGGAAGCACCAATAAGAGAGTGAGAAAGTGAGACAGGGAAGGGAAGGATGCCAATAAAGGGTATGTGTCAAGGTGATTACCACTGTGAGCAACTGGGGGTTAGTCCCCCAGGGTGGACTCTGGGAAGTAGTATAGAACATGTGTCCCAAAGAGAGTCCCTCCATCTGAGATGGGAGGGAGCTGGGGTATTTATACACCAACTTCCATCAGTCACTGGGGGAAGCTGAAAACCCACAGGCAAAGGGACGCAGGTGCTGACAGCTGGAGGTTGAACCAGCCTTCCTGGAAACGGTAAAGGCCCAGGGGATATGAATGGGTACAGGCAGCATGTGCTACAACATTTGTCTGGCATCTACCATAGGCTAGATACTGTAGGCCCTTTACAAATATTTTGTCTGACTCTCCCAACAGTCCTGCATGTTGGTGCCAATTACTCCTGTTTTACAGACGAGGAACGGAGGCTCACAGAGATGAGAAAATGGTGGAGCTGGGCTCACACTTGGGTCTCCACGTTTCTTTCCAGTTTCCTGTGCTGTCACTAAAAAGCTAAGGTAGCTTAGCTTTTCTGAAATGTTTTTCTGAAATGGTCTTCTGAGGGCAAGAGGGCTAAGGTAGGGTGGGGTGGTGGCTCGAGGAACAAGGAAAAGGCTTAAAGCCCCTAAGGTCCTTGCAATTTTGAAAGGCAGTCAACTTGAGATGTCAGGTGTGTCAGGGTGAGGTATCAGCTTTCCTACTTAATGAAGCCCACCCAGAAAACTCGATACCACCTTTCCCTTAATTCTCTTTCTTTTCTCTTTGAGATGTGGTTGGCATGCAGTGATCTAGTACCTCTCTTTTCTGAGCTGTTTTCTGACAAAGTCCTCAATGATTGGGTTCTGGAACGTGTAGTATTTGGTCCAGTAGATACAGAGGAACTGATACTGCTGGAGCAGGCTCATCACGGTGGCCAGGCCTCTGTCCAACCGGAAACATTCCTTCTCCTGAGTACCCACTTCCCAGGCGTAGACGGTCAGTAGCTCAAGGGCATAGAGAGGGGGTAGCTCGGCCCGAAGGCACCAGGCTTTCACGCACTGTTGAAAGACATGGGAAGAGAGAGCGAGACCCCAAGATTCCTTATAAGGATGACATTGGACCAGAAACTAGAAAAATCCAAGTTCTGGTCCCAGCTCTGCTACCTACTGGCTGCGTAGTCATGGCCAAGTCACTTTCCCTCTCTGACCCTAAATGGGTTTCTCCATTTTAGAATTAAGCAGCTAGGTTAGTCCAGTTGGTTTCAAACTGTGCTTGACATAACTCCCGGAAATGGAATGAAAAAGGGGTGTCCCAAGGAGTGAGCAGGTTGGGCTCTGTCACCAGCACCCCAGCCTAAGCAGCTCCATTTTAATCTATTTGGGTCTCTGAAAGATTTCTTTTAAAGAAAAGTCTTCTTAGCTAAAGAGAAAAAAAATAGTATGAGTGTGTTGGGGGACTATAGGACTAGGTAATAGCTGAGAATCCATGGTGAACATCGGGGTTGCCTCTCTAACAGGCGTTTCTTCCTTCCCCATTGTATAGTAGCCATGCTGTTTGGACGGGATTGACCCAGTCCTCCTGCCCAGGGTTGGCCCTGACTGGACAGGGTCACCAGTATAAACCTATTCCCCTTGCCAAGTGATTGGTTCAAGAGAAGCTTTGTAATCTAAGTTGGCCTAATTTGAGTCAAGCTTAGTTCTTTTGTTCAGTGGTTGAAAGAAGAGAAGTCCTCTCTTGTATGTGGATGTGAGGGCAGGAACAGATGTGGCCATTTTGCCACCATGAGGGAAGCCAGCCTGAGGACCAAGGTGACATATAGAATTGAGAGACGCTGAGAGTATTATAGAGAAACTGAGCTGGAGCACTCATCAAACAGTGCCTGAAGCCTCCTCTCCACTGCTGTGGGTTTTCACACATGAGCTGATAATTCTCTTTATTGGTTAAGCCAGTTTGAGTTGGTTTTTCTGTTTTTCTGTTACTTGCAAAAGAAAGCATCTTAACGGATACCAGTCACCTCCTGTCTAAAGAACCTCTCTAACATTGAGCTAGGAAATGAAAATTTCTGTCAAACATCCAGCTATTTGGTTTGTGGAAGCAAAATTGACATCTTGTCCTGTGGCCATTATAAATAAGTTTTATATCACACCCCTCAAAGGGACAAAAACCCACTTTGACCTTGAAACAAACAGAAACGAGGCCATCTGGTCTAGTTCTAGTCCCCAAAATAAATGAAACCTGTGCCTTTCCTGTAAGTTATTGACTCACTAACAAAAACAACTTTATCCTTGACTTTAAAATTTTTTAATTGATTTCAAACTTATTCATAAATTAATGAATTTGTTTTTGTAACATTTTGTGAATTCACATCTCACAAAGCTGTAAATCTTAACTAATAAAATTATAATTTTGTTAAGAATGTAAACTCATGACAAGACAATTTATTTTCTCCAATACTAGTGAAATTTTACTAGCTAGATTCTTAAATTTACATGACAAAGAAAATGCAGAATGCCTGTAATCATAAGCTGTAAGCCTTAGGAAAAATGAGCCGTTCATTTCTTTTAGGACCTTTGATAGACTATTTAATGGTACATAAAAAAAAAAAAAAAAAGAGCAAACCAGAAGAAAAGATTTATGTTCCCTTCCAGTGCTGATTTATGTTAGCGATGCTCTGATTTCTTCATATTTTGGATTTCTCTGACTTTTGCGAAGTTGCAATACTTCATGACCTTTCTAGATCTGATAAGCATGTGAGAAATTTGCTATTTTTCCACCACCAACAGAGATGAACTATAAACCTAGTAATCTTGGTAATCGTTTTTTCTTTAAACACCTATTATATTTTTTATTGGATTAAGCCTTTCCTTCTGCAGTCTGATTCCCTTGCAACTTCTCTGCAAGTTCTTATTTAATAAATGACTTTTTACCTCTTGTTTCTGTTTGCAGCTGGAGGTTCCACTGAGACTGTTCCAAAGCTGAGTAAACTGTGTTGCCTGAGAAACGCGCCTCATGGGCTGTTTACACTCAGATGTGCCCCTTTTTTCAACTCTGAGGGTGAATCTTGTAGTACAATAGTTTTTACTCTTCTGATGTTTCTCTCCTCCCTCCCCACCTCTACTCTGTTTTTATTTCTGATTCTAGATTGTCTGATTCTTGGACAAGTCTGATTCTGGTTCTTGTACGTATTTGTATGGGGCCACTTATGTCCCCACTGATGACTACAATCTGTAACTCTGCTTTTATGGTTTGACCATCTGGTGGTCTCTATCGGGAGACAGATGATAGGAATTTATTCTCTGCTGGGTGGCAGTCGATGAGAATTTGATTGTATTTTGTGTTTCTCTCTCTCTCTCTCTCTCGTTTGGTCTGTTTGTCTTGAGAATTCAGAGATCTCCTGGGAGCCCTGTTATTGTTGTCTTCTATGCCATTATGAATTTAAATCACTCAAAAATTGGGGGGTAGGGGTGTGGTGCGTGCACGCACACACATGTGATTCCTGGAAAACCGACCTGTAAAATTAGGAGCTGATGGACTGTTAGATTTTATGCTGTGTTTATTTTGGACACATAATTAAAATAGTAAAATCACAGCTGCCAATTCTTTTTGTCTTTATGTATGTAAATGAAAAAAAAAGGATTTCGTAAAAGAATGGTCTGATTACAATATAATCTATCTGCCAGCAAATCTCTTCCTCCCAACTCCACTATGGGAAATTTATGAAGTATAATAAATTCGTGGATAAAGACTCATGGCCACCAAAGGGGACTGAGTCAGAATTTCACCAGAATCTTTTATTTCAGAAGTAGGCAACTTCATAAGAGCAGATTGCTTAACAAAATGAGAATTAATTACTCAGGTTAATGTTCTATTGATGACTATGTGAGAGAGAGAAAAAAAAAACCCTTTCTTTCTTACTCTCCTACCCTCAATATACGGAAATACATGTGCAAACTAAGATACATTCTGTAAATGATATATTATTCCAACTGACACCTCAGAATTAAAAAAAAAATCCCTATAAAAATTCCTACTATAGATTATGAACTAACAAATCCTCAGGAAAACAAAAATAATTATTCTGTAAAATAATAGCATATGTAAATTGGCCTTGTTTATAAAACTATTCAGAATGATGGCTTAATATTCACAAAGTGTCTTTATTAAGTTCCTTTTCAGGAATATGTAGTGTTTACATACGTTCAAAAAATCTGTCCTCCTTCCTACCAGGATAGAATTAGATAAATCAAGAATAAATCGGGACTTTCCTGGTGGCCCAGTGGTTAAGAATACGCCTGCCAATGCAGGGGACACGCATTGGAGCCCTGGTCCCGGGAGATCCCACATGCCGCATAGCAACTAAGCCTGTGCGCCACAACTACTGAGCCTGCGCCCTGGAGCCTGCGAGCCACAACTACTGAAGCCCACGCGCCTAGAGCCCGTGCTCCTCAATAAGAGAAGCCACCGCAATGAGAAGCCCGCGCACCGCAACGAAGAGTAGCCCCCGCTCGCCGCAACTAGAGAAAGCCTGGGCGCAGCAACGAAGACCCAACACAGCCAAAAATAAATAAATAAATAAATAATAATACTGAATCAAAAAACTGTTTCAAAAAACCATATGCAGACAAATTCTTGTCTTAGAGGCAGAGACTTTTGGGGTTTTTTTGTTTGCTTTTTTGTTTGTTTTTGGCCACGCGGGGATCTTGTTTCCCTGACCAGGAATCAGACCTGTGCCTCCTGCAGTGGAAGCATGGAGTCTTAACCACTGGACTGCCAGGGAAGTCCCTTAGTGGCAGAGACTTGAACAAAGAAAGGGCTATAGAAGTAAAGCTGATATGTTGTTCTGTGGACGTTACAATAAATGTGCAAGTCATATACAGGAAGAAAACACTTTGTACACTTAGACAGGCAGACAAACAAAGCAAACAGATCATTTTGTTGAGTTCTAGCTCTCCAAATCCACAAAACCTTGGATCAATTCCTCTTAAGTGCCTGACTGACCAAAAAAACCAATTTCATTCTTGGCTTCTGTGATGCTAACATCTGAAGATACATCACAACCTCGGTAGAAGTGATAATCATGTAAGAAAATGACTGCTTTCCCACCATAAACATACTAACTATAAACTAACTTTGGTAATATTCTGATTTTTATCTTTAAATACTTTTTTTTTCTTTTTGGACTGGACCGGTCTTTCTAAAATCTGACCCTTACCATTTTTTTAAAAATAAGAAAGCATCTTTTTTCTTTCTGTCTCATTTTTTGCTTGTTTCTGAGTCTTCCTTTCATAAGTTCAGATGACATGTTCATCTGGGTATTTTGAAATATACCTGGTACCATGCAGACATCATATGTGAAATCTAAAAAGTAGCTGCTGTGGATGTATTCACTCAGTAATGATCATGATACTCAGGAACTCAATCATTTGGAGGGGGAATTGGTGCAGTGTGGAATTAAACGAATTTTTCCTCTTGTTAGTCCTTAATCAGCTGAGATTAATGTCCAGAGAGCCCAGAGAAGTTGACCTTAGCCAGCACTGGACTGTAGCTGGACCATTACAAGCACTCGTTCTTTGAAATACAGTACGTTCCTTATTTCTCTCCTTCCTCCTCTGTTTCTTTCTCCTCCCCCTCCTCTCCTTCCTCCTTCTTCATCTGCATCTTCTGCCAGGTTTACATTTTAAAAGATGAGCCTTCTCTCCCACCCAACCTTCATTGCTTCTGGGTGCAGTTTCCCGAGATAACAGATATGGTTCCTGCCTTTTTCTTCCCCTCCCTCCTCCATCTTCCGCTCCTGCCCCCAGCCTGGCAGCCTCCTCACCTCCAGGTACCAGTGTTTTACCAGCCGCAAGAGGCTCTTCAGCTGGGCTGGCCGGTGTTTCACGAAGTTTCTCTGCAGCTCGCTGAAGGATGGGGAGAAATGTCCAGGGGAACCGCAGGCCTTAATCAGACTCACGTAGACCTCTGGGGAGGGATGAGAGTTGGGAACAGAAGGCCCTGAGGAGAGAGGAGGCAAAGGGGAGAGAGTGAGGGCTCAGGAAGCCCCAGGTTGCTGACTAGTCCATGGGGGAGAGACTGGTAATTATTGGAGTATCTCTCCAGGGAAACCTGGGACCACATAGCTTAAGAGACTAACAGTTTGCCTTCTTGATTGTCCTTCTGGAGAATCAAAAGTGAGTTTTCCAGAAACAGACTCACAGGCACAGAGAACAGACTTGTGATTACCAAAGGGGGAGGGTGGGTGGGGGAGGGATGGATTGGGAGTTTGGGATTAGCAGATGCAAACTATTATACATAGGATGGAGAAACAACAAGGTCCTACTGTACAGCCCAGGGAACTAGATTCAATATGCTGTGATAAAACATAATGGTGTATATATGGATAACTGACTCACTTTGCTGTACAGCAGAAATTAACACAACATTGTAAATCAACTAGACTTCAATAAAATACATTTTTTTTAAAAGTGGGTTTTCTATTCCTCAGGCTACTCAAGGACTATTGTCCTCTCTTGATGTGCCCAACACCCTCAGTTTCCCTTAATGTCTGTTTTGGATCTCTCAGCGATTTATAGGAAGCTTCCATCACTGTAGGGAAGGACCAGTTTCCATATAGAAAGCTGGGCTCAGAGAGCACGTTTGCTGAAGGGTGGGGCATACATCACTACCACTATGTCTCCCACTGTCTCTTTCTGGCTCAGATGGGATCCCAATTGTGACACTTTCTCCGTGGAGGCAACTCCAGCAGCCACTCTAGTTAAGAGGAGCTGGTGCACCAGGTGAAAGCTGTATCATCTGGGTTTGTAGCTGATACCGTTACTACTGCCATCGGTGCTCCCGGGAAGCAGCCCTCAGCCAATGGCCGATGGGAAGCTCGTGGATGAAACACTCAACAACCCACTTGGGAGACGTGCTCTGCACTTTTACCGGAGCTCTGCAGGGGCACAAGCCCAGCTGCTCACCGTGGTGACTAGTTCCACGTGCACCTTGTCAGGCTCCTCCCCTTCCGTCTCGCTCCCCTGCTTCCCTACCAGCATCTCCTGGGACTGCTTATCCCCAAATCCCTGTCTCAGGGTCTGCTTCCGGGAAAGCACAGACAATGACAGGCCCCCGCCCCCGCGGTAAATGTTCCAGAAGCACCCGAGGTTGCTCTTCCTCCTTCCCCTCCATGGCTCTCACTTCCTCTCCAACCATATATTTATCTGCGTGATTCTTTGATAAATCTGTTTCCTAAGTTGAGCCACAGGACAGCCAGAGTTGAGTCAGTCCCAGGCACTGCGGTCACCCAGCACCCAGCACAGGACGTGGGTTGAATGGGTGAATACAGGTGTCTGCACGTGGCCACGAAGGAGAGGTGAGGAAGCTGCGGGTCCCCCGGGAGGGCGGTCGTGTGAGTCTGGTGGGCTTCCCCTTACCCAGGACCCCGTAGGCCGGCACGACGGTGACAGTGATGGGCTCCGCAGTCTCCCAGGACTGGATGGTGAAGGCGACAGCAGAGGGGACTCCCTGGACCAGCCTCAGGTCCTGGAGCTGGAGGCTCCGGAGGTCCTGGCAGTACCTGAGCTTTTCACATAGCAGGCTCAGAACGTCGTCGAGGCGCCTGGCCTCCTCCTGGAAGCTGTGGAAACCGCTCAGGACCATCACCAGCTCCACCTCCGAGCTGTCCCTGAGCACTGTGCCGTTCCCGAAAGAGCCCACCTGCAGAGCACAGAGTCCCATCACCACGAGGCCACTGCCTGGGCCAGGCAATCCCTGAGGCTCTTTCCACGGATGATCACCACCGCCCTGAGGGATGGGCGGGGAGTATTTCCTTTTTTAAAAATTATTTATTTATTTATTTTTGGCTGCATTGGGTCTTCCTTGCTGTGCGCGGGCTTTCTCTAGTTGCGGCGAGCGGGGGCTACTCTTCATTGCGGTGCGCGGGCTTCTCATTGCAGTGGCTTCTCTTGTTGCGGAGCACGGGCTCTAGGCGCACGGACTTCAGCAGTTGCGGTAGGCAGGCTCAGTAGTTGTGGCTCGCAGGCTATAGAGCGCAGGCTCAGTAGTTGTGGCGCATGGGCTTAGTTGCTCTGCGGCATGTGGGATCTTCCCGGACCAGAGATCGAACCCGTGTTCCCTGCATTGGCAGGCAGATTCTTAACCACTGTGCCACCAGGGATGTCCGGGTGGGGAGTATTAACATCCCTTCTTTACAGGGGAGAAAGCGGGGATGTCGAGAGGCAAGCCTCTCCTCTAGGGTCACACAGTGGGCGCTTCCAACCAGGGAGCCAGACTCCACAGCCCACGTTTCTTATTTACTCCACTGCCTCGCTTCTGAGACTCAGCCTTATCGGCAGAGTGATCCCCACTCCAAGGGAACAGTCATCCTCCACAGGGTGGTGGTAGGAGGATTCTGGGGGGGGGGTCTGAATAATTTCATGACATTAAAAAGGGGGGCAGGGCTTCCCTGGTGGCGCAGTGGTTGAGAGTCTGCCTGCCGATGCAGGGGACACGGGTTCGAGCCCTGGTCCGGGAAGATCCCACATGCCGCGGAGCAACCAAGCCCGTGAGCCACAACTACTGAGCCTGCGCGTCTGGAGCCTGTGCTCCGCAACGAGAGGCCGCGACAGTGAGAGGCCTGCGCACCACAATGAAGAGTGGCCCCCGCTCGCCGCAACTGGAGAAAGCCCTCGCACAGAAACGAAGACCCAACACAGCCAAAAATAAATAAATAAATAAATAAATTTTAAAAAAAGGGGGGGCCACAGGGACTTCCCTGGTGGTCCAGTGGGTAAGACTCCGCCCCCCCCCCAATGTAGGGTGCCCAGGTTTGATTCCTGGTTGGGGAACTAGATCCTGCATGCATGCCGCAACTAAGAAGTCTGTATGCCAAAACTAAGATCCCGCCTGTGGCAACTCAGACCTGGCACAGCCTAAATAAATAAATAAATGAAGAAATAAATATCTAAAAAATAAAATAAAATAAAAATAAAAAGGGGGGCACAGTATTGCCTGGTGGATGAGAACCACGGACTGGGGAATGAGGCAGCGTGATCTTGACCTCGCCTCTTGCCCCTGTTTCTCAGTTGCGTGATCCTTCTGAACGCCGTCCCTCATCTGTCACCTCAGAGTAATGATGGCACATGAGTCACTGGGTGATTGGGAGGATTCGATAAGACAATGTGTGCCAAGGGCTTGCCGTGGTGCCTGGCACACAGGAAGTCAGCAATATATCTCTCTTCCTTCTGCTCTACTTGACTTAGATCATCTCTTCTGCTGCCTGGAGTTCAGCTTCCCCATCTGAATTGAAGGAGCCTGGGCTGGATGATTTTGAAAGGGTCTTTTTGATGTTCTGAGATCCTAAACTTGCTCTCCAGCACTGTTGCCTCTGGTATACTAAGTCCCCCAACTCTCTGGCCTTCTCTCTTTCTCACTCCAGGTCGGGAGGTGGAATTGCCAGGGATGCATCAGACCACAGGTCGGCTACCTCTGCTGGTGGGTGGAGTCAAGGAACATTGATGATGACCCAGCTGCCGCCAATTGAGCCCTCGCTGTGCCTGGCACCACTGAAAGCCCTTTATACACACAATGTCTTTTAATCCTCACCCCCATTAATTGAGGTGGGGGGACTAGTATAATTATCCCCATTGTACAGATGAGAAAAGGGAGGCAGTTGGGGGTTAATCAACTTGCCATGGACTCACAGCCAGGAGTGATAGTCACAGTCAGATAGAGTCAGAACACCAGGTGTGGTGGTTCTACCTCTTTCTTCCCTGTGACCCAAGTCTATGTGGCAGGCCCTGCTTCTGTGCAGGAGTCCGCCATCTTTTCTTTCCTCTTCCTTTTCCATTTTCTTTCTCCACCTGCATTCGGACTCAGCGTTTCTGCCCCATGTGAGAGTGTTGGGAATGGCACCCTGGGTGCAGATGAAGAGCACATCCCGCTGAAGGCTGTGCCTGCGCTGCCCTTCCCACCTTTTCCAGTGGTAAGATACAGGCAGAGAGGGAAGAGCGTTCTAGAACAGGCTTCATGACTTGCTTCAGTCCAAACCTATTCAAACCCAAGGACAAGCATTCACTCTTGTGGACCAGCACAGCTCACCAGATTTTCAGGGGTGGGGGGAGGGTTTAAAGCCCAAACAAAGTGTTAATTTCTCGTTGGTGTTGGGGGGGCACAAGCCGCCCACACAGGGTGGGCAGGTAGCTCCCTCAGCATCCAAACTCCCTCCGTGGGGAAATGAAACCCACGGGGTCATTTGGAGGAAAGGTGCAGTTTCAATACACCCATACAAAGGGAGTAGAGTCATAAGATTTATTACTTTCAAAAATAGATAACTAATGAGAACCTACTGTAGAGCACCGGGAACTCTGCTCAATGCTCTGTGGTGACCTAAATGAGAAAGAAATCTAAAAAGGAGGGGGTATATGTATATGTATAACTGATTCACTTTGCTGTACAGCAGAGACTAACACAACATTGTAAAGCAGCTATACTCCAACAAAAATTAATTTAAAAAATTTAGGGCTTCCCTGGTGGCGCAGTGGTTGAGAGTCTGCCTGCCGATGCAGGGGACACGGGTTCGAGCCCTGGTCTGGGAAGATCCCACATGCCGCGGAGCAACTAGGCCCGTGAGCCACAACTACTGAGCCTGCGCGTCTGGAGCCTGTGCTCCGCAACAGGAGAGGCCGCGATAGTGAGAGGCCCGCGCACCGCGATGAAGAGTGACCCCCACTTGCCGCAGCTAGAGAAAGCCCTCGCACAGAAACGAAGACCCAACACAGTCATAAATAAATAAATAAATAAATAAAAATCAAAAAAAAAAAATTTGGTCAACAACCTTTAATTTGGTCACAACCTTTCTTTCAGCACCATTTTTAAAAAAAAGAAAAAAAAAAAAAGATTTATTACTTACAGATCCCAGAAGCAAGGGGACGCAGTGAGCTGGGGGAAGGGCAGTTCTCCGCCCCAGGTCACAAGCCAGCAGGAGATAGAGCAGGGTAGCAAGCACCTAGTACTTACAAGGTGATTGGGGCAGAGGTTACTAACTTTTCACAGGCTTAACTCTAAGTGGTTATTATTTTTTAATTAAAAAAATTTTTTTTAAAAACGCTCTTAGCTCTACATTTTTAAAAAATTTTATTTATTTATGTTTTTTGGCCACACAGTGTGGCATGCAGAACTTCCCTGACCAGGGATCGAACCCGTGCCTGCTGCAGTGGAAGCTCAGAGTCTTAACCACTGGACCAGCAGGGAAGCCCACTCAGTGGTTATTTTAAAAGGTTCCACTGGGAAAGGCAAAGCAGGAACCTGTGGGGATACCCTAAACCTATCTACAAGTCCAGACTCTGAACTTTTGGTGTTAGTAGGGTCACCATACTGTAAAAGGCCTAGGCAGCCACTCAGAAAAACAAAATTGTTTTCCTCAAAAGTTGTTTTTCTCATCACGCCTTTCTAGTTTTGACCCTCTTGCATTATTATCCTAGCTAGGACAGGAGGTGACATGAGGCAGCTGCAGGAAGGGCTTGGGGGAAAAAAGCTCAGCCTGGAGTGGAGTAAGATAGATCCTGGTTGAAATCCCAGCTTCACCACTAGCTGTGTGACCTTGGGCAAGTGACCTCACCTCTCTGAGCTTCCATTAAAAAAATTTTCCATTATCAAAAATTTTAAACAGAAAAATAGAAAGAGAATACAATGAACACTTATACATCCATCCAGATTCAACAAGTCTAAACTCTTTGCCATATTTGCTTCAACTAAGCCACTTTAAAGTCAATTACAGACGCTAAGGACTATTGTCCCTAAATACTTTAGCATTTGTGTCCAACAAAGGAGAACATTTTCCCCCATAACCACAAAACTATTATGTCTCAAAAAAACAATTCCCTGGGACTTCCCTGGTGGTCCAGTGGTAAAGAATCCACCTTCCAATGCAGGGGACTCGGGTTCGATCCCTGGTGAGGGAACTAAGACCTCACATGCCGCAGGGCGACTAAGCCCACATGCCACAACTACTGAGCTCCCACACCTCAACTAGAGAGCCCGCGTGCCGCAAACTACAGAGCCCACACACCCTGGATCCCACGCGCCACAACTAGAGAGAGAAAACCCACACGCCACAACTAGAGAGAAGCCCGAGCCCGCACGCTGCAACGAAAGATCCTGCATTATCACAACTAAGACCTGACGCAGCCAAGAAAAGAAATAAATAAAATAAATAAATATTTAAAAAAAATTCCCTTATATATATTATTTAATATTCTGGCCATATTGAAATTTCCCCAATTGTTCCCAAATTATATTTTACAGATGGTCCATTCACACCAAAATCCAATCAGAGAATTTGCATTGTATTTGGTCATTATGGATCTTAAATCACTGAGTTTCCATTCTGCTCATCTGTAAAATGGGAAAAGAATAGTACATACCTCACAGGGTACACAAATTAGAGATAATATATGTTAAGGGGTTAGGGTAGTGCATCCAAAAAAGTGCACTCTTATTATTAGCTTCCTTACTGGACTTGCTCTGCTCAAGGCAGCAGTGCACTGGGATGGAGTGTCTTGAGATGTCAGTAGCAGGGGCTAGGGATAATGAGGCAAGAGGTCCCAGCATCCTCAGGGATGTAGACCCACAAGCTGCATTTTGCCCAGCCCTGGTCTGGGGATGGAGGGGACCAGTCTCACCTTGACCACCTTCAGCACCCACAATTCCTGGTCCAGCCCGTGCTCCCCCTGGAAGCTCTGCTCTCTCAGGAACTGCTCCACAGTCTGCACAGTCTCCAGCACCTCTTTTTTCCACTCCTGGCTGGGGTGCAGAGAGTGAGCCACGAAGGAGTTCAGCCTGGAAGCCGGGGTGACAAACAGCTCCGGGGGCACTGCCATCTCTGTCTTGAGAGTACCACTGGTGGCTAGATATATACACACACACCAACCCAGCTCCTGGCACACACACTCTTCTTTAAGGGGACTCCTCCTCAGCTGACCTCCAGCACCCTGTGGAATAAAGGACCAGAGTGGAGAGGAAACAAGGGGTGTCTGGCTGACCAGGGGATCCTCTTCCTGGAGGCCGTTCACTGCAGCTGGAGCACCGAGGGACACTGAGTGAAACCACCTTAACAGGCGTGGCTTTTAGTCACCCTTTCTGCTGTAGGTTTCGTTTCTCAACTTTTAGTTTCCCTTTTACAACTTGGAAACTGAAATTGGCTTGAGGATGGCCCTGGGAAAGGCAACTCCCCCAGGAGATGGGAATTGGACGGTATCCACCAATCCCATCCCCACCACCTTGTCACCTGAAACAGGTCAGTAAGAGCAGGGACTCGCTCGAGGTTGGGCTGAACAGTGGGAATTCTAGGGTCCCGCAGAACAAACTCTAGAACTCCACTCTGCCCTCTGCCAGACTCTTAACCTCTCTGATCCTCACATAAATAATCCTTAAAATGGGTTTAAGAATAATAGCTACCCCATAGGTTGTGTGGATTAAGCGTGAGAACATTTAGCAGAGAAAACATTAAGTAAATGCAAGTATTGTTATTCGTTCACTGTACGTCTAGTGAGTGCTGGCTGGGTGCCAGACATTGTGCTAAGAAGAAAACATGAGATGTGGTTCCTGCCGCAGGGGCTCCCAGAGCAGTAGGGGAGACAGGAGACACAGAGAGTCCAGTGTCCTGTGTACTAGGAGAAAAGAGGGCACAGAAACCTGGTGGAAATTCAGGCAGAAGAGTTTCTTTGGGGTCACCTGTGGTGTCAGTGGACACCTGCTTGAGATGAGTCTTAAAAGACTGGGAATGCGGCCAGGAGACAGAGGGCACAAGACGGGATAAGGCTGAGAAGTGTGAATCATCCTGGTATGTGCCAGGACTCGGCTTTCAGATCCACGTTGGCATGGAGGGCAGGGAGGGGAGAGGTGAGAGCTGTGCCTGGACAGGTGGGCAGGGATTGAGACTCAGAATGCCATTCATTCATTCATTCAACAAACATTTGTTGAGTGCCTGCTGTGTGCCAGGCAGGCGTCCTGGGGATACAGCAGTGAATAGGCAAAATTCTTGGACCGCAGAGGGCTTACACTCTAATGGTGGAGACAGATAGTAAACAGGATAAATAAGTAACATTATAGTAATTAAGACGGTGATAAGTGCTAATCAGGAAAATAAAGCAGGGAAAGAGGTTAAAAGGTATCGACTACGTGTGGGGAGTGAGAAGTGGCGATGTTTAGGGGTTCAGTCTCAAAGAAGGTGGTTAGGGAAGGTCTGAAAAGGAGACATTTGAGCCAAGACATGAAGGAGGCGAAGAGTGAGCTGTATGTATGTCAGAGGGAAGAATGAGAGAAGGTGGGACTTCCCTGGTGGTCCAGTGGGTAAGACTCCACTCTCCCAATGCAGGGGGCCCAGGTTTGATCCCTGGTCGGGGAACTAGATCCCACATGCATGCCGCAACTAAGAGTCTGTATGCGGCATCTAAGAAGTCCACACACTGCGACGAAAGATCCCGTGTGCTGCAGCTAAGACCCGGCTCAGCCAAAAAGAAAAAAATAAATAAATATTAAAAAAAAAAAAAAGAATGGGAGAAGGAACAGCAAGTGCAAAGGCCCTGTGGCGGCAGTATGCCTGGTGGGATTGAGGAATAGCAGTGTGACTGGAATGGAATGATCAAGGGGGGAGAGTGGGAGGGGATGAGGTTTGAGTACAAGGGTGGGGGGTAAATTGTGTAGGATTTTGAAGACTATTAAGACTTTGGCTTTTACTCTGATTGAAATGGGGAGCCACTGGGGAGTTCCAAGCAGAAGAGGGACATGGTTGGACTTTCATTTTAACAGTATCACACTGACTGTTGGTGGGAAGATTAGATTAAAAGCAGAGGGTGGGGAGTGGAGGTGAGAGCAGAAGCAGGAATTCAGTTAAGAAGCTACTACGACAGTCCAGACAAGAGGTGTGGCACCTTGGGTCAGAATGGTAGCAGTGAAAGGTAGGGAGAAGTGGTATGATTCAATTTTCTTATTATGGAAAATTTCAAACATGAACAAAAGTAGAATAATATAATGAACCTCCATGTACCATCCCCCACCTTCAACAATCATCAACCTGTAGACAGTTTTTAAAACGTTTTTTCAGGTCTTCTGCCCATTTTTATTTTTATTGGCCGCCCAGCACACGGGATCTTAGTTCCCCAACTTGGGATCTAACCCGTGCCCCCTGCAGTAGAAGCGCAGAGTCCTAATGACTGGACTGCCAGGGAAGTCCCAGCCTATAGACAGTCTTGTTTCAACGATATCTCCATCCATATCTCCCCTCCTGTATTATTTGGAAGTGAATCCCAGACATCATATCATTTCACTAGCTATATTTTGAGTATAAACAGGTCTTGCTAATGGATAGAGTGTGATGTGAGAGAAAGATTAGAGTCAAGGACCACTCTAAGGCTTTTGGCCTTAGCAACTGGAAGGATGCAATTGTCCTTAACTGAGAAGGGAAAGACTGGGCAAGGGCACAGTGTAGGCATGAAGATCAGGAGCTCGGTTTTGGAAGTGAACTTGAGTGTCTAGTGAGATCCAAATGGGGTAGGGAGTTGCATATTTGAGTCTGGATTTCAGGGAGGAAATCTGGGGTTGAGATACAAATTACCAGCATAGACATATTTAAAGCCATAAGGCTGGATGAGATCACCAAGTGAGTGAGTATAGAGCAAGACAAGAAAAGGACCAATGACTGGGCCCTGAAATACTTAATAGTATTAAGTGATTGGGGAGAGGCAAGCATCCGGCAAACAAGAATGAAAAGGAGTAGCCAGGGAGGTGGAAGAAAAATCAGGAGTGTGTTTTGATAGCCAAGTGGAAACATTGTTCTAGGAAAGAGAAAGTGATCCACTGGGTCAAATATCAGGTGAATCTGTGCTGACTTTGTCCTGAGGGCAGTGGCAAATCAGAGGAGCGACCAGAGGTGAAATTACCATTCTGGAAAGATTGGTCTGGCTGCTTCTGTGGGGAGGATGGATTGCAGGGGGCAGGGGTAGATATAGGGAGACGTGTCAGGACACTGTACTGTGGTCCAGGTGAGAGGGAAGGTGACCTGGACTGGGCTGGAGAAGGGATGGGATTCTAGGTCTACCTTGGAGGAAGGGTGGACAGGACTCGGTGACTACAGGTAGGAGGTGAGGGAAAAGACAGGACGGCTATCAGCTCTCTGGCTTGGGTACCTGGGTAACGGATGGAGGGTACTATTAACAAAGGGAGGAAGATACAAGGAGGAATGGGAAAGGGAGAGGTCTAGAAGGGTAGCTGTTTAAGCCAGAGAGCTTAAAAAAGTTGTCCACATTGCCTAATGCTTCTGATAAGTTCAGGAATATAGGTCTGAGAAGCACCCAAGAGGCTACTGGTGATCATTGTGGGTGAAATGTAAAGGAGAGCTGGGAGCAGAAGCCAGATTTTAGGGGTGGGGTTGAAGAGTAAGTTGGGTGAGGAGGATGGAGACCAGGAGTGTAGATAACACTTTCAAGAACTTTGTCGTGAAAGGGAGGAGGAAGACAGGCGTTAGCTGGAGGAAGTGGTGCGGTGGAGGGTGTCTGTTGTCTTAAATACCATTTTGGGGAAAAAAAAAACACAAAAAAACCCTCAATCATGACAGGTTTCAATTTAAATTTTCCAACTGGCTAACCCCAAACAGAAAGAATCACTTTTTTAATTACATGAATTCTAAAAGTCTCCATATTTTCAGAGGTTGGTAGTGCCTGGTCCTTAAACAGTCCTATATTGTAACTGTTTAAAGAGCAGTGGCAATTTCGCAAACCAAAGTCGACAATAAAGTGAGATTCCAAACATTTGCCCTATGTTTATAATGACAGATAATGAGCTTCAAGGCAATATACAAGTTATTCAAACAATAAACATTCAGACCTTACATCTTAGTTTAAAACATTTTTTTTGATGTATAGTTGATTTACAGCACTATATCGGTTTCAGGTGTACAACATAGTGATTCAATATTTTTACAGGTTATATACTCCATTTAATGTTACTATAGGGACTTCCCTGGTGATCCAGTGGTAAAGAATCTGCTTCCAATTCAGGGGACACAGGTTCGATCCCTGGTTGGGGAACTGAGATCCCACAGGCCGCAGGGCAACTAAGCCCGCGCGCCACAACTACTGAGCCCATGAGCCCTGGAGCCTGCAGGCCACAACTAGAGAGAAGCGCGCACACCACAATGAAGAGCCCATGCGCTGCAATGAAAGATCCCGCATGTTTCAATGAAGATCCTGCATCTCGCAACTAAGACCCAACACAGCCAAAAATAAGTAAAATAAATAAACAAATAATAAATAAATCTTTGAAAAAAATAGTTATTATAAAATATTGGCTCTATTCCCTGTGCTGTACAATATATCCTTGTAGCTTATCTATTTTATACACAGTAGTTTGTACCTCTTAATCCCCTCCTCCTATTTTGCCCCTCCCCCCTTCCTTCTCCCCACTGATAGCCACCACTTTGCTCAATAGACTTTACATATTAGTTTTGATTCATTTTCATTATTGATTTTCATGAAATATCTGGGAGTTCAGCAGCTTTCAAGTTTTAAAAAGGGGGAATTCCCTGGTGGTCCAGTGGTTGGGACTCTGGGCTTTCACTGCTGGGGACTGGGGTTCAATCCCTGGTCTGGTATTTAGGATCCTGCAAGCCTTGCAGCGTGGCCAAAAAAAGAACAAAAAAAGATTTAAAAAGGGAACATGAAGTCGATTGTGTATTGGCTTTATGGTTTGTTGAAATGCCATCCAGTTGGGCACATTCCTATGGAAGTGGGGGAAGAGCTAGTGGTTAGGAAGGGTGTGGGCTGGGTTTTAGGAAGGAGGAAGATACATAAAGATGGGTTTTCTCTTAGCTTGTGGTCCTCTAAATGCAGAGCCTGAGACAAGGATTTGCATGAGACTTGTTTTGGGAAATGATCCCAAGGGACAGGTGTGGGGGATTGAGAAGGAGGAAAAACCAGTCCAAGAAATATCATGAAATTGATCACTACTGTGGGCAGCTGAGCTTTGATCCCACTGCGGACTCTCTAAGGAGCAACGCGTAAGGAGCAAATGCCTCAAAAACTTTTGAGGAACGTGCCTCAAAATTATCCACCTGAGAGGTGGAGGAGGGGAGTATGCACTCGCTGGTTCCTGTCTTTCAATGGGCCAAGGCTTACCCCCTGGGGTGTTAACTCCCTGGAACTTCCATATTTGCTCAGAATTACTTGGAAGGCTTGTTAAGACACAGATTGCTGAGTCCCACTACCAGAGAACCTAACTCAGGTAATTCTGGTGTAGTTGCTGAGAATTTTTTTTTCAAAGAGGTTCCCAGATGATGCTGATTCTGCTGGTCTGGGGTCCATACTTTTGAGAATTAATAACTTAGAGGTTTGAGCTTTGAAAGATGACAAAATGGGGGAGAAGGACAGTTGACTCAAAGTCATGGAGTTGTGAGCAGCATTCAGTGTTCTGGAATTGCAAGTGTTTGGCCACGTCTGGTGTGTTTTGAGAGTGATGGGGAGAGACTGAGAGGTCAGCAAGAGCTAAATGGTCAAGGACCCTGAATGCCAAGCAAAGGAACTTGAACTTGATTCTGTAGGTAATAGGAACCACTGGACGATTTTAAGCAGGGGAGGATTCTGTTTCTATTTATGCTTCAGAAAGAGCACAGTGGTCTGGGTAGAAAGGGGTGAGCTAGGGGGAGAGGACCATAGAAGTCTACAAAATGAACAGCCAGATCTTGGCACTCATGAGGATGTGGGGCCTCTCTTAACGAGCATGATGGTGTCACAATCCTTGATGTGCAGGTCTGAGAAGCTATTGATTCCACAGTTTCTGGCCCCAGAACCTGAGTATCTGATCCTCCATGTAAGGTCCTCCAGCCTCTTCAATCTTCTCTTTCAAGTCATGGATGGAGTCTTCAGGGTCAATGGCATAAGGCTTGCTCTGGCCGCTGGAGTCCTTCATGAAGACCTGGATCTCAGGAGGGAAGGTCTCCAGCATCTGGAGTCTCCTGAAAGGAGAGACAGTGATGTCCACTGGGGCCACATGTCCTCTTATTTTCATAGTTTTGCCTTTCCCAGAATGTCATATTGTTGGAATCATCCAGTGTGTAGTCTTTTCAGACTGGTTTCTTTAAGCTAGCAATATGCATTTAAGCTTCTTCCATGGCTTGTCATACATCACCACCCATAGTTACAAATTATTTTTTCTTGTGATGAGAGCTTTTAAGATCTACTCTCTTAGTAACTTTCAAATATACAACAATATTGTTAGCTATAGTCACTTCACTACACATTATATCCCCAGGACTTATTTATCTTATAACTTGAAGTTTGTACTTTTTGACCACTTTCAGCTATTTCACCCACCTCCCACCTCCGACAACCACCAGTCTGTTCTATGTATCTGTGAGGTTTTTTTCTTTTTCTTAAAGATTCCACATATAAGTGATCTCATAAGTATTTGTGTTTCGCCGTCTGACTTAATGCACTTAGCATAATGCCCTCAAGGTCTATCTGTGTTGTCACAAATGGCAGATTTCCTTCTTTTTATGTGGCTGAATAAAATTCCATTATATATATCTCTCTCACATTTTCTTTATCCATTCACCTGTTGATGGACACTGAGTTGTTTCCTAGTCTTGCTTTGCCTATTTTATTTTATTTTTTAATCCACACTGCATGGCATGCGGGACCTTAGTTCCCTGACCAGGGATCAAACCCGTGCCCCCTGCAGTGGAAGCGTGGAGTCTTAATCACTGGACCACCAGGGAAGTCCCCTGCCTTGCCTACTTTAGAATCAGATTATTTGGGGTTTTTTTGCTATGGAGTTGTGTGAATTCCTTATAGATTTGGGATATTAACCTCTTATCATACATGTGGTTTGCAAATATTTTTTCCCATTCCTAGGTTGCCTTTTCATTTTGTTGATTGTTTCTTTTGCTGTCCAGAAGCTTTTTAGTTTGGTGTGGTCCCATTGGTTGCTTTTTGTTTTTGTTGCTTGTGGTTTTGTTGTCATACCCAAAAAATCATCACCAAGGCCAATGTTAAGGAGCTTTCTCTTTATGGTCTCTTCTAGGAGTTTTACAGTTTCAGGTCTTACATTGAAGTCTTTAATCCATTTCAAGTTAATTTGTACAAATGGTGTAAGATAGGGGTCCAGTTTCATTGTTTTGCATGTGGGTATCCAGTTTTCCCAACACCATTTACTGAAGAGACTATCTTTTCCCTGTTGAGTACTCTTGGATCCCTGTCAATTAGTTGCCTGTATGTGTGTGGGTTTATTTCTGGGCTCTTGATTCTGTTCCACTGGTGTACGTGTCTGTTTTCATACCAGTACCATACCATTTTGATTACTATAGCTTTGTAGGATAATTTGAAATCAGGAAAAGTGTTGCCTCCAGCTTTGTTCTTCTTTCTCAGGATTGCTGTGGCTTTTGAAGTCTAGTGCAGTTCCATACGGATATTAGGATTGTTTTTTCTATTTATGTAAAAAAAGTCATTGGAATTTTGATAGGGATTGCACTGGATCTGTAAATTGCTTTAGGTTGTATGGACATATACTCTCTGAGTGAGACGTGTATGTAGGTGATTTGCCTAAGACTTATTAAAGCAAAACAAAAAAAGTCAAAGAAACTGCTACATTAGAAAAGACTAAACGTGTAGAGTATGGGCGGCTGGTGTATGCTCGGGATGATCCAGCCCCTTCCAGGTCAGAGAGGTGGGTGAGAAGCAGCAATTACAACAGACAAGGATGATCCTCTCTGTTTACCCCTCCCCCAGGGCCCATTTTATTCTGGACTGCATCATTTAAATTCAAAACACACTTTTGATACAGGGCCCTTGTAGCCATCTTGTTGTGCTACTCTTCACAACCCATGAGCAGGGTCACAGGAAACGGTAAACAGGTCTGGCTTTCCATGTTACCACTCATACAAGCCAGTGCTTTTCCGCACTTGATCTACAGATCACAGACAGGTGAGGATTATGCAAATAAACAAGAACAAAGCTTTATTATAAGTTATGAACACAACACAAGGGTTCTGGAAGGAAAACAGGGAGAGGGGAGGAGTCAGCTCCAGGCAACAGAGGGCATCCCCTTGTTCCAGGACTGAAGGAGATGAAGCTAGGGCCTCTGTCTACTGTCCTGAGGACTCTGACTGCTGGGATGGGACAAGAGACTCAAACCACCCACCTTTGGGAGGAAGACTGCAGGCGGGGGGTGGGAACGGAATGCTGTATCTCTGGGTGCCCAGTTTGCTCCAGGATTACAGAGGTTAGGGCTAAGATGTCCGTTTCACATGGAAACAGGGTCCACACAAGGCCCAGCCTGGGAGGAGGTGGACACTGATGGCTTCTCCCCAAAATTATTGGCTCAGGCCAACTTTCTCCTCTTACACCCCAAGGTAATGAATCCCGACCTGGAGGAGAATGACTTGGTCAATGGTCCAATGGTTTTATGTCCCCTGGGCAGGTGATGAGGGGGCCCTAACAGGAAGGCTGAACCTTGCTGTGCCCACCGCGGAGGCGGGGCTACTAGGAGTAGAGGCTGGAACCGACATGCCCCTAAAGGCAGCCTTGGCTGGCATGGGCTGGGCCCTCTGCTGGAAGTAGGGGAGTCCTGCCTGGGTGCGCCCCCAGAGATGTGACTTAAGATGGGGGCAGTAGTGCCTCCAAACCCAGGCTTATTCTTAGTGCTGGGTCCCATGGTCACCATGGGGGTGCTCTGGTGAGGAGGGCCCCAGGAGTTCAGGCCCACGCTTTCCCCATTGCTGTGTGTGGTGCTCGGGGGCCCCCTGGTTCCTGCTGTGATGCTGAGAGCTGCAAAGATGCAGCTCAGACCTAGGGCAGCCGCTCCACTCCCAAAACCCAGCTGGGTGCTGGCATGGGTGCCCACGGTGGAATTTGTGGATGATGAACTCCCAGAAGATGCTTGTGTGGGGCTGCCCGAAGCTGGGGGGCCCGGAGCAGAGGCTAAGGCTGGAGCTGTCATTTTCTACGGTGGGGAGAGCTGCCACAGGCGGTGGTTCCCCGCTGCTGCCCATCAGGGGCCCCAGAGATGGGCTGGGTAGTGGCTCCAGGCTGAAGAGGAAACCTCAGAGTCTGGGCGGGGCCGCAGAACCTGAGTGCAGGCAGGTCGCTGGTGACTGTGACTGAGGATGTGCTGTCACTGGGGGGGCATCTGCAGGGCCTGGGTAGACAAGAAGAGGTTCCCATTGGAGCCAGGGGCGGACCCCAAGAGGAGAGGCTGGGAGGGTGGAGGGGTGTCCATGGGGGTGACCTCAGGGTCAGAAGCGGCCTGGGGAGCCAGGCCTGCAGATGTGCTGGTTGAGGGTCTGGAACTGACAGTACACATAATGGGCAGGCTGGTGGGGGGCAGTAGGGTTGGTGACGGGAGGGAGGCTCTGTGGGGTGAAGACAGGAGACCCCACGCACACGGGTGTGCGGGACTCCATTCGGGAGGTGCTGGGAGCTGCAGGGAAGGCAGGTGGCAGCTGTGACGGATGCCTTGGGCTGTAAACGGCCTCCTCCTGCCCCATTCGTAGGAGGCCCCGAGATGAGCTTCAACTTGAAGCAGGGAAGGGAAGCCGCAGCAGCCGAGGAGCGGGCCAGTCAGGAGCCAGGCTTCTGATCGCACCGGCCGTGCCTGGCACGGGGGAGGGAGCAGGGGCGGAGGGGTCTGGGGGCCTAGCACACAGGCCAGCCCTGCCTGATACTGGGGGGAAGCGGGGGTCAGCAAGGTGAGAGGGGCTGAGGGCCGTGAGTGTGAAGAGGTGCCTGGAAGAGGCTGCGGCAGGGAGAAGAGGCGGCCGGGTGAGCTGTGCTGCCTCCCAGACGAGGGATGCACAGAGGAGGCCCCTCCAGCGGATGCCGGGATGTCCACTGGGGCTGGGGAGTCCTGCTTCCTACCGCATCTCTCAAGCGGTGGATCCCTGCTGGGGTCTGGAGGGACGGCTGGCGGAGAAGCAGCCCTTGTGGCAGGCAGGGGGAAGGGACAGGAAGGCTGCGTGGCGCCGAGGCCCCCGATGGCCTGGGTCTCACCTCAGCGCACTGTTGATGCGCCAGAGCGCTGCTTCCTTCTCCGCGTCTCGGTGTTCAGCGGTGACCCGGAAACCCAGCTCAGGGGGTGAGGGCAGCCTCAGAGGCTCCCCTCGCCTGTGCGGCAGCAGAGGAATCCTGCGTTTTCGGGGCCTGGGACTGTCAGATGTGGGTGAGCAGTTCCTCCAGGTCCGTTTCTGCCCTCTTGTTGCCTCTGCATCCTTGTCAGGCGGGCTTTTGCTCTGGGAAACACCGGAGCTGCAGAGGGCGATGGACGGCCCTCCTCGCTCCCTTTCTTTGAGGACTTCTGGGGCAGCCCTTGCGGTATGGCGGGACCCCTCCTTCTCTGCACTGGCGGGAAACCTCGGGTGGAGATATATGAGCTCGTGATGGCGTTTCTTTGGCGGCAGGAGCTCATAAAAGAGGTCTGGAGTTTCCTCTTGTACCTGTCTTCTGCTCTCTTGGCGTCGAGGTGTATCTGCAGAGGTCCAGGCCTGGGCACGAAGAAAGAGACCCCCAGGGGCCTAAATGCAGATCGTGTGCCCCCGGTGCCATCGGGGCCGCTTCTCCGGTCGTCATTCCTCCCGGTGACTGTGGGGACTTCCTCCTGCTTGGCCATCCCTTTCCCGCTCTCTCCCAGGACCCTCAATGCCATCTTCTCTGTGCACCGACTACTGTTCGGAACACACCTGGGTGTCGTGGGCGGCACTGGCTGCCCCTGCGCCACACTGACAGGGACTGTGTCCACTGCAGACACTGAGCTGCGGGACATCGTGGAGGTGTGAGCACCCGTCACCGCCTTCTTCCGATGGCCTCGCCTGCAGATGGCGATAAGGACCCCCAGAAAGGAGCGCAGGGTCTGTGGGATGCTGCAATGTGGTCTCAGAGACTCTGTGGCAAAGCGCAGATGCAGAGTCACTGGACACTTGTGGGCTGGCCTGCGAATGGATAGCGGGCCATGGACAGCTGGGTGACCCGGGCCGGCCAAGGGAAGTCGGTGGGCGCGGGGAGCAGGCTGGGGGCGGCCGAGCCCTCCTGGGAGGTGCTGGTCCCCCAGTGCCCTGGGCGGGGGTGAGGGGCAGGGCCTGCCTAGGTAACTGTCCCTAGAGAACTTGGGTGAGGTCGGTCCTTGGACAGAGAGCTGGGCTCCGAGCGCTCTCCTTCAGCTGCCAACTCGGCCAAAGGCGAAGTGCGCACTGTTTGACCTGTTGCTGGGACGCAGCTCTGGAACCTGTGAGCGAAGAATGGGCGCGCGTGCCCGGGGCCCATGAGGTACAGGCGCGCGCAAAGGTTCCAGAGGGATGGCGCATGCGCGGAGGACACGTGAGGACCTGGGGCTGCATAGGTGCTTCCAGATCTCCCAGGGTCTGCGGGTTGGAGGTGTTTGCCTTGAGGGTGATGAGCTTCTTGGCAGGGCAGCTGCCCCTTCTCCCTTGGCCGGCTCTAACTGTACAGGATGGGTCCCCGGCCACCAGAGCGGGAAAGCTGAAGAGCAGGGTACCTGGCTCAGCAGCCGCCGCCCGAGGTGGCAGCTTCGGCATCAGCGCCTGTGCGTCCGCCTGCCCTCCCGCCTGGTAACATTGGAGGGAAGAGCCGCTAAGAACAGAAGTACAAAAAAACCCCCCAAAAAACCCAGAAGTGCCTAAGCCACCCAGATCCTGCTGGGGTGACAACTGAAGGGGCAGCCAGGGCGGGCTAGGAGGGACATATATACCAGGTCCAAACCCAGAAAGATCTGAAATGCACGAGTCAGAATGGAAGTCTAGAATCATCCTTGGGCTTTGGGCTGAGTTGGAAGTATAGCCAAACTTTTCAAGGTCTCCAGCTCCACCTGCAGTTTCTGCCTGGCTGGGACATTGCCCCAGAGTGGGGTTAAGTTTAAGGAGTCGAAGGAGGCATACATTTCCATCCTCTAGATCACTGCTCACCAAAAAATACATAATGCCAGGCACATATGTAATTTTGAATTTTCTAATGAACACACCAGGAAAATGAAAATGGTGAAGTCAATGTAAATAATAGATTTTAAATTCAGTATCTGCAAAATGTTAGAATTTCTACATGTGGCAGGAGAAATGTGGTCATATTTCAAGGGCTCAAGAGCCATATGGAGCTCATTGCCTCCATATTGGGCAGCACAGATATACATCATTTCCATCACAGAAATATATATTGGACAGTCTGTTCAAGATATATACCCCAGGCTATACTTTCATTTATGAAAATAAGGAAATAATCCACTTCTTCAGGTTGGGTATTGAAAAATCTCATCTAGGCCCAGTTCCTAGGTCCTACGTTGGGAGTTCAAGAAGGATTTCTGGGGAAAGGTTTTATTGACTGTGGAAAGAGCAGAAATAAACCAACTTAAATGCAAATGGGATATGTGGGTGCCTTCTCTGATTGGGCCAAGGATTCAGTCTACCTGCTAAATTATTTTCTCTCTCCAGTGGCTATGACCTCGCATGTAGATACAGCCGATGACAACTCGTGATTTCTGACAACCTGAGGAGTGTCCGAGGTTGGCATTCATCTCAAATAAAATCAGAAAACCTTCAACCTGACACATCTTTATCAACCTGCTAAAAAATCAAAGAGGAAGAAAAACCTTGAATGCAGTCAGTTAAATGTAAAAGAATATCAGTTTCGAGACGTGATTTCTCATCTGAAAACGGAGGCTAGAAGAGATCGGAATAATATCTTTAAACTACTGAAAGAAAACTATCACCTCAGGATACTGATGTAGCCAAGATATCCTTAAAGACTGAAGGCAAAACAAAAATGAAAATAAAACAAAGGCTGATGAAGATGAAAGAAGACAAAATAGTCAATTATCAGGTGGCTAGATATAAAATCATGGGAAAGGAACTTCTTCAGGCTGAAGTGAAATGACACAAGAGTTCCTAAAGTTGGAACTTCAGGAAGAAAGAAAGAGCCACAGAAGGGGTAGCATCTGGATAAATGAGATAGCTTAGTTTTCTCCTCTTAAATTCTTTTACTATAAGTATGACTTTTGAAGGAAAAAATTACACCACAATCTCAGAAGGTCAAGTTCAATTCATGCTGAGGTATTACATATGACAACTATAACATAAAGAACAAAGGGTAAGAAAATCTATATTGCTGTAAGACTTCTGTAATACATTTTACTTTCGTCAAAGCAAAAATTGCACCCAGGGACTTCCCTGGTGGCACAGTGTTTAAGAATCCGCCTGCCAATGCAGGGGACACGGGTTCAAGCCCTGGTCCAGGAAGATCTCACATGCCGTGGAGCAACTAAGCCCGTGCGCCACAACTACTGAGCCCACGTGCCCCAACTGCTGAAGCCCGCGTGCCTAGAAGCCTGTGCTCCGCAAGGAGAGAAGCTGCCGCAATGAGAAGCCTGTGCACCGCAAGGAAGAGTAGCCCCTGCTCTCCACAATTGGAGAAAGCCCAGGCACAGCAACGAAGACCCAGTGCAGCCATAAATAAATAAATAAATAAATAAATAAATAACTTACTTACTTAATTAATTTTAAAAATTGCACCCAAAAGAGTTAAATAGGGAAGGAAGGTGATATTGAAGACTACTGTAATAAGGGAGAAAGACCAAGACTCAGTCTGGGCTCAGCTTCACTGAAACAAAAGGCAGGAGAGTTTCTCGGTACTGAGGTGGGGTTGATCTATGGGGTGCTTCCAGAGCATTGAGTTATTTCTGAGTTTGCAATCGTTTTTCTCTGTGATTAGGACATCTCTGTGTGGTATTTAGTGCCCATCAAAGTTAGGTTTCCACTCTCCCACAGAGACTGGGAAATATATATGGTAGAATGAACCTAAAAGTCAAATGTAACCACTGTTTCTCAATGTTGGCATCTTATGTGTTTTGTACTTGCTTTCTTTTGTTCATTTCAAGTTTGGAAATGTTTGAAAATGCACAAGAATAATGATAAGTGTGGTCTTTACTTCTCAGGAAATCACAAATAATTCATATATAATCTTAATATTGCCCCTTCTCATTGTTGTAACACAACTCATATCAGTTTCCTTTGTATGATGTACAGTCAAGTTTGCTTGCTACAGCTTCATGATTTTTTAAAACTCTGCACTTGTTTATTATTGCAGTTTTTAAAAGTCCATCCCACAGTAAAATCTCTAGGTACAATAAAACCCCACATGTGTTTTAAAGATAAACTGGTCTTTAGAAAAAAAAATCAGATTTTTTAAAATGAGCATCAGAGGAGACAATAAATAGAAACTAATTGGCCAAAATGGGTACTTTCTAAATCAGAAAACCTTGGCATTTATATATTCTGAAAGTGTTGACTTGAAACAGATAGACTACCAGATATTTCTTCAGCAAAGACAGGTTTATTCGGGGTCAGCAGAGAATTGCAGTTCAGGGTCGGCCACCATGGTGAGCTTTGTGTAAGTCCCCAAGCGGCAAGGGAAGGAGAATGCTTTTATAGAGGGGACAAAGAAGTTGGGAGGGCTCTAGTCAAGAGTTCACAGCTTTTCACTGGCTGAGTCTTGCCAGGAAAGAAGAGGAGTCTTTCTTCTTCCTGTTGGGCTCTGCTATGGTCACAGGGCACGAGAGCTCCCCCTCTGGTCTCCCAACTCTATTTAATTGAGGTTTCCCTTTATTAATTTTTTACACCATGGTCAAGCTTTGAAAACAAGCCTTGTCTTCTCTAGGCGTCTTCAATGAATTAAACAATGGACAAAGTAACATACAGTACGTCTGTCTGGGTTATAAAATAAATATGAGTGGATAAATACCACCCACTTAATCAATGAATAAAATTACATTATTAATTCACAAATTTTGTTTTCAGCTTAAAACAATAGCCATTTTTTATAGGAGATTAGTTATTTATTTATCTTTTATACAGCAGGTTCTTATTAGTTACCTATTTTATACATATTAGTGTATATATGTCAATCCCAATCTCCCAGTCCATCCCCCCACCACCATCCCCACTTTCCCCCCTTGGTGTCCGTACGTTTGTTCTCTACATCTGTGTCTCTATTTCTGCCTTGCAAACCGGTTCATCTGAACCATTTTTCTAGATTCCACATGTATGCGTTAATATATGATATTTGTTTTCCTCTTTCACAATAGCCATTTATTATCACACAGTTCTGTAAGTCAGAAGTCTGCTCTGGCTAACCTGGGTTCCTTACTCAGGGTCTGGAGGTATGAGGCCAGCTGAGTTCTTTTATTGTTTTAGATGACACCTAGAGGACCAGGAGAGTGTGGGGAGGATGAAAATCAGGAGAAAATATGAAGGAAGTCAGATTGATTTCAAATTATTACATACAATTGTCTGTCAATCCAACTGTAATTGTTTGTTGTCTACTTTTTGCTGGATATCTTTGTATTTCATATCCAAAATCAAGGCCACAGACTCAGCTTTCTACTAAGTTTGTCTCGTTAAAGAATTTTTAAGACCACACCAATCCAGATAAAAATGGTAACAGATTCTATTAGAAATGTTTATAAATTGTCCTGGGAGAGCAACATAAAGCAGTGTTTTGTCTTGGGACAAAAGGAACGGTTCCTAGAAGAAGGAACAGCTGATCCAGGCATTGGGTGCGGCGGAGTTTTGCCATGTCACTCAGGGTGAAAGGTCTCCAGGAAGAAGGAAGGCTGAACATTTACCTACGAATTTAAACTGCTGTAATTTTTAATAATCTTGTGAGGAGAAGATAGTCAGGATATCCTGTTTATCAAGAGACAGAAATGTCTACAAAACTGAGCCGTCACAGGATCAGATGGGTCCTTGCTTTCTGGTGAGCATTTCAGAAAGTAGAATCTAGGAGGCAGGAAACCTGGATCAGAACAGGGAAGAGCCGAATCGTTTCATAGACTTTGACATAGCGCCACCTAGCGGGTAGCTGTGAGATGGCTGGAGCCTTTTATGATTACTTCATTAATCAAATGTTAAATATGTCTGCAACTGTCACTCAAGAACTAAAACCTGTCCATGTTTTTTTATATATGAAGAAAGAAGGTCAAAATATGTGGAGAAGTGTCTAAAAACAACAACAAATTCTCAAACTTCATTGAGTGTTCAGTAATATGGATATTTAAAATATGTACAATTTATGAACTGCCATTATGACCTCATATTTTGAATCTCAAAACTATTTCAAATCAGCTTCATGATTTTTGCTACATCTTCACTCTTACATTTTAATGCACAGTAAGACAAGGTGGCAATTTGCAATATCTTCTTTCTAGTCATTGACTGACAATAAAATCAAGACGAAGAATCTATCTCATAGGATGGGAATTAAGCACGGCCAAATCCCATCTCACCTCCCCTTGGTACCACGTGATTCCTTAGCAAATACGTGTGTGTCCATCAACTGGACCCACATATTCTAAATAGTTTAGCTGAAGTGAGAATTTACATCAGGTATTAGTGAAGGGTCAATATTAATTAGCAAAGCTGAATGTTTTAATCTTAAAAATGTATGAGTCAGAGTAAATGAGAATTTTACCTACCATTGTGTGGTTTACAGATTAAGCATGACATATTTACAAATATATATGAAGTAATATTAATGAATTGTAATTAATTAATGCACGTGCAATTCATTTAAAATGTTGAGTAAAAATGCTTGTGATAATTTACTTCAATAAAGAATGTTTGTGGTAACTTCTTTGTCTTTAGTAAAAATCTCATTTTTGCTAGAAGTAAATCAAAATACAATCAGATTAAAGAGGCCTGGTATGAATAGGGTGGGAAGAGATCCTTCAGGATTAAAAAGCCCCTTATAGAAGATATGGTATATACATACAATGGAATATTACTCAGCCATAGAGAATGAAATTCTGTCATTTGCAACAATTGGATGGATCTAGAGGGTATTTATTATGCTTAGTTAAATAAATCAGACAGAGAAAGAGAAATACTGTATTATATCACTTATATGTGGAACTAAACAATAATACAAATGAATGTATATAGCAAATCAGAAACAGGCTCAAAGTATAGAAAACAAACTAGTGGTTACCAGTGGGGAGAGGGAAGGGAGGAGGGTATGGGATTAAGGGATTAAGAAATACAAACTATTATGTATAGAATAGATAGCTTTTAATGGAGTATAATCTGTAAAAATATGGAATCAGTATGCTGTACACCTGAAACTAATATTGTAAATTAACTATACTTCAATAAAAAAATCAATTTTCACATCCTTCAGCAAAGTTTTACAGATTTTACCCTGTACAAGTCCTATACAAGTCTCATTAAATGTGTGACTAAGATCTTCTAAAAAATTTTAAAAATTAAAAGCCCCTTGTAGGTGGATCTCACTCAAAAGCTGAATCACCTTCAGAAGGAGTTGGAGGCCAGAGGAGGATCTAGTAGAGAGGCAAGTCCAATCTATGTAATTTCTTTTTTGCTTCTCAGTTTTCTACAAAAGGCAAATATGACAGAACAAAGTTTGGGGAATGGAGAGTAATTTATTAATACAGCAAGTGATGCCGAGGCCAGCTCAATCCCAGACCTAGTGTGTACACTTAGGGATCCTTGGGCCCTCTGCTCCAGGAGCTGTAGGCAGGACTAGGTTTCAGCACCCAGGCTGGAGAGATGATGCTCTTTTTCCTTAATCAGATCCTGGTTGGAGTCCTCTACCACATGGTGAACCGAGTTTCCCCCGTTGACTGATTCAACCTCTCAGCTGCTGCTGGGGATCTGAACCACAGCCGAGTCGGACCAGCTGGCGGAAGTTGGAGGGTCTCTGAGTCTAGACCAGGATGTCCACGAGAATGTAACCCACATATCTAATTATAAATTTTCTAGTAGCCACATTAAACTAGAGCGAAAGGAACCAAGTCAAAATAATTTTATTTGGCAAAATGTTATTTCAGTGAGTCATCAATGTTTAAAAGATCTCAAAATGAAATAGTTGAAATCACTTTTCTTATAACATCTTCAAAATCAGTTTTGAAGCATTTTACACTCACTGCACATCTCAATTCAGATAAGACACATTTCAGGTGCTCAGCGGCCACATGGGGCTGGTGGCTACAGTACTGGGCAGCCCAGGTCTAGTGACCTTCATGGATTTTCCTGAAGATGGATCTTGGCCTCATCTCCTTTTATAACATTAGCAGTGGATCTCCTGGCACCCCATAGGCCTCTGAGGATGCAGAGGCCTCAGAAAAGGAGGACGCCCAGAAGTTAAGAGTACCCGGCTGGACAGCGAGACTGGTTCCAGCCCCAGCTCTTCTATCTCCTCTTAAGTCCCCACCCTCAAACCTCTGATTTCATTTCCTTCTCAGTAATACTCTGATTAGAGAAGCAGTAACAGTCCGAGAAAACATCTGACAAACAGAAAGTGCCCGTAAAGAAGTGGTTGTAACTCCTGTTACCTCTCCTCCTCGGCAGCTTCCCCCCTTGCCTGCCATCAGCTCAGACCGCATCTCTCAGAAGCCCTTCCTGACAGCCCCAGGCTATGGAATCGTACGTAAGTGTGCAAACTAAGTAAAATAATTAAATAATATTTTACTGTTTAAGCATTATCCCTAAAAGTAGGATAAAGATTGGAGAGGACAGTCAATAGGAGACAAAGACCTGAAAGCAGTTTCTCAGTGGGATCCTCTTGGAAACCCACGGGGAGCCGGATGGTTGTCACGGGGACTGGGCCCACTGATGGCCTGGAGGTGCTGTGGGTGACGGGCACGAGAAGTCTTGCAAAGCGCCAGCTGAAAGGGTCAGCATATGTTTTCTCAAGGAGCCAGAGCACGTGTTTTAGGCTTCCGGGCCATGGGATCTGCCAGGGCTACTTAATGCTGTATATTGGGAGAAACTTCTAGAGCATGTATCAGAGAGAGACGGTACAGGTGAGAGTGTGCGAGTGCGTGTGAGAGAGAGTGAATGAGAGGTGAGGGGCTCGTGTGCGTGATTAGTGTGTCCTGCGAGAGTGAGAAGGTCGAAGGCTGAGACATGTGGGGTTCCAGCAGCAGCCTGTGCGCCGGACCAGAAAGTGCTCTGGGCCCTAGGCCGCGGATCGCGGTCTCTGGCGCCATCTGTAGGCGGCAATGTATAAATGCGTCTTTAAGGAACGAACTTACTCAATTAACGTTCAATGATGGCGGGGTCACCACAAACCAGGTGCTCAGTATTTTAAGGGCCTAACAGGGGGCAGCTGTCCTTAAATAGTGTCACGTTTCAGCCCCTAAATGACGTGGCATGCTACTGTTCTAGTGGTTTCCTTATGTCGTCTTCATTTCAACGAATGAGGAAATTGAGGAAAGTCTGGTTTTTAAGCCTTGCACCGGATTAAGCAGAACTGCGACATTGTATTTTGCCTTTCTCGCTCTTTTAAAAGAAATGGAGTGAAGGCTCAGAGGCATGAAATAAACAATGCAATTCAGTGAAATGGAGGGCCTGATTCGAATAAATAAGTAAGTGGCCACCAGATAAGTTGCGAAAGACCCAGATCTGGAAACCGGAGGGTCTGCCTGCCCCCATCTTTGATAATCTCAGCAGCCCCACCCTGAACGGTCCTTCAGCCAGGATCTCCACGCCCTCTAGGGACTACATGCAAATGCCTGGACGTGGGTGGCTGAGGCCCCTCCCCCAGGGACAAGCACAGGAAGTGTTTTCGGGAAGCCCAAGTATAAGGGCTGGTACATTTGAATGCCAGAGACTGCACCCCCTTCATCTGGTAGCAGCCTGATTTCCTCCTGGGTTCATAAGAACCTTTAAGATTGACTCTCTTAACGCCTTTCATATATACCATACAGCAGTTGTGATCATTATAACTATCATGTTGTACATTACATCCCTTGTACTTATTTATCTTATAACCGGAATTACAGGTTTTGAAGCAGAAGGGAGGGCAGTGTAGGTGCATTTTCTCCTAAAAACATTGGCTGCATATGAATTGAAACTGCTGTAATTTCAAATAAACTTGTAAGGAGCAGGGTCAAGTCTTAGGTCTTAGTAGACACATATGTTTACTGAACTGAGCAGAGATGGTTTCACCTTAGTCCTGGACTGTGGTGGGTGTTCAGAAAGTAGAATGGAGTCCTGGAACCTGCATCAGAAGAGGGAGGTACCCATCCCTTTGTAAATGGTGATATAACGACCCCTGAGGGTTGCTGCTCATTTTAGCACAAATTTGTTAGTCAAAGGGTCATTTACTATGTTCAAAGGGTCTGCAGTTGTCACTAACACCTGTGCAGGATCTTTGACACACACCATCAAATTGCATTGAGAGTGCCCAGTAATTTCTAAAGATATTAAATAATTATTGCAATTTGTGAACTGCCCCTACGGCCTATTCATTTCTATGAGTTTAAAAAATATTGAAAATCAGCTTCAGGGGCTTCCCTGGTGGCGCAGTGGTTGAGAATCTGCCTGCCAATGCAGGGGACACGGGTTCGAGCCCTGGTCTGGGAAGATCCCACATGCTGCGGAGCAACTGGGCCCGTGAGCCACAACTACTGAGCCTGCGCGTCTGGAGCCTGTGCTCCGCAACGAGAGGCCGCGACAGTGAGAGGCCTGCGCACCACAATGAAGAGTGGCCCCCGCTCTCCGCAACTGGAGAAAGCCCTCGCACAGAAACGAAGACCCAACACAGCCAAAAATAAATAAATAAATAAATAAATTTATAAGAAGAGAATCAGCTTCATTATTTTTGATCATTAAATTTTTTACATTTAATCAAGGGGTAAAACAAGACAGTAAGATTCCTTCTTTCTACTCATTGCTTGGAAATGAAGCCAAGGAAAAGAATCAGATCGCAATAAAACATTTTCAGATTCCATCTCACTTTACTTTAGATCACAATACAACATGATTATTTGGAAAACATGCCATCCGTTCTTCTTCCTGGACCTACATTTTCTAAGTACTGTAGCTAAAGCAAGTGAAAATTTATATCATGAATGAACAATGGAGTGAATAATAACAACACTGAACTTTTAAAATCTTTTTTAAAAAATTTATTGAAGTATAGTTGATTTACAATGTTGCGTTAATTTCTGCTGTACAGCAAAGTGATTCAGTTATACATATACATATATTCTTTTTCAGATTCTTTTCCATTATGGCTTATCATAGGGTATTGAATATAGTTCCCTGTGCTATACAATAGGACCTTGTCGTTTATCCATTCTCTGTATAATAGTTTGCATCTGCTAATCCCAAACTCCCAATCCATCCCTCCCCGACACCTCCCTCTTGGCAACCACAAGTCCGTTCTGTCTGTGAGTCTGTTTCTGTTTCATAGATAAGTTCATTTGTGTCATAGTTTAGATTCCATATATAAGTGATATCATATAGTATTTGTCTTTCTCTTTCTGACTTAATTCATTTAGTATGATAATCTCTAGGTCCATCCATGTTGCTGCAAATGGCATTATTTCATTCTTTTTTTGTGACTGAATAATATTCCGTTGTGTGTGTGTGTGTATGTGTATACACACACCACATCTTTATCCATTCATCTGTTGATGGACATTTAGGTTGTTTCCATGTCTTGGCTATTGTAAATAGTGCTGCAATGAACATTGGGGTGCATGTATCATTTTGAATTATAGTTTTGTCCAGATATATGCCCAGGAGTGGGGTTGCTGGATCATATGGCAATTCTGTTTTTTTTGAGGAACCTCCAAACTGTTCTCCATAGTGGCTGCACCAATTTACATTCCCACCAACAGTGTAGGAGGGTTCCCTTTTCTCCACTCCTTCTGCAGCATTTGTTATCTGTAGACTTTTTTTTTTTTTTTTTTTTTTTTTTTTTTTTTTTTTAAATTTTATTGAAGCACAGCCAAGGCTCATTCGTTTGTGCATTCTCTATGGCTGCTTTTTAAATGTGCTTTTTTTTTTCCTTTTGAATTTATTTATTTATTTATTTATCTATGGCTGTGTTAGGTCCTCGCCTCCGTGCGAGGGCCCTCTCTAGCTGTGGCAAGCGGGGGCCACTCTTCATCGCGGTGCGCGGGCCTCTCACCATCGCGGCCTCTCCTGCCGCGGAGCACAGGCCCCAGACGCGCAGGCTCAGCAATTGTGGCTCACGGGCCCAGCTGCTCCGCGGCATGTGGGATCCTCCCAGACCAGGGCTCGAACCCGTGTCCCCTGCACCGGCAGGCAGACTCCCAACCACTGCGCCACCAGGGAAGCCCCTGTAGACTTTTTAATGATGGCCATTCTGACCAGTGTGAGGTGGTACCTCACTGTAGTTTTGATTTGCACTTCTCTAATAACTAGCGATCATGAGCATTTTTTCATGTGCTAGTTGGCCATCCGTATGTCTTCTTTGGAGAAATGTCTATTTAGGTCTTCTGCCCATTTTTTGATTGGGTTGTTTGTTTTTTTGTTATTGAGTTGTATGAGCTGTTTGGATATTTTGGAAATTAATCCCTTGTCAGTCACATCATTTGCAAATATTTTCTCCCATTCCGTAGGTTTCTTTTCATTTTGTTTATGGTTTCCTTTTCTGTATAAAAACTTGTCTGATTAAGCCCCATTTGTTTATTTTTGCTTTTACTTCTATTGCCTTGGGAGACTGACCTAACAAAACATTGATATGATTTATGTGATAATGAACTTTTTAAATCTTAAAAAGCCATCAAGTGAAGTTAAAATGAGAGCTGTTTTTTTTTAAAAAACCCACTATTGCACTGGCTAAAGATTAAGCATGAAATATTTACACACACATATACAAACACACATATATATATCTAATGTTATATTTATATTATATATGTATTTATACAGTAATAATTATATATGTACATGCAACAATGACGTAGAATGTCTAGATTTAATTTTGTTGATAATGTAAACTTCTTCCTCAAGGTCAAAGCAACATCAATAAACACTGGACGAAAGCAATACATGGTGAAATTGGTGAACACTCAGGAAAGAAACTTCTGAAAATGTAATTTAAAAATATTCAATATTGTTTAAAAATGTAACACAATTTGGAAATTTTATTTTTTAAATAACATTATCAAAATAATATGTACATAATATAAAAGACTAAAAAAGGTCAATTTGGGCTCTTGGTAAAACAAAGCAAATGTTACCCACTGTGAATTTTAAGCGATGATGTCATCAATATTTCCATCATTCACAAAATTAATTATAGTAGTAACCAGCATCTGAAAAATTGGCACACCTGCTGTCTGATGCCCCCAGGTGTCGACCTCACAGCCCACCCACTGCCTGGATCACCCCTGGCTCTGTGCAGGTGGGGCCTGGAGCGCCTCACCCCCTGGCCTCCCGTCCACCCTCCTCCGGCTGCCTCAGAATCGTGGACACTCAGCCACAGTTCCCACGTGTCCTGAGCTGATTCTCTGAAGGTTCCACCCGCTGCTTCCATCACCGGAGTTGGCGTCTCCTTGGTTACACTGCTGCCTTGATGGACCTCTCTGCTGGGGACTGTGCATCTTGCTTAGGGCCATACATGGATTCACCGCAGGGACGCAATAGCTGCCGGGCCTACCCCGTCATTGCTCCAAGACTTCAGCTCCTTGCTCTCTGTTAACTTTCCCCCAAACCATGACTACCTTCATCCTGGTCTCAGCACCCAGCCGTCCCCGCCACGCAGGATGCTCACCAGCACAGCTGCTGGGAGCACTGCAGGCAAATACCGTACATCCTTCCACAGGTCACAGAATATGGTCCTCGCGCCACCTCATGGACATACTGTGCGTTTGCCCATTAGCGCGGTCATCAGGGTCCTCCTATTCCCTACAAGTTACATCTACAGGATTAATAAACAGGGGACTTCCCTGGCGGTCCAGTGGTTAAGAGTCCACGCTCACAATGCAGGAGCCGTGGGTTCGATCCCTGGTCAGGGAACTAAGATCCCCCGTGCCGCGTAGCGGGGCCAAAAGGTAAAAAACAAAAAGCCAGCCTATGTTGTTTTCACTCTTCCAGCGACATCCACATGCCCTCCTTTCAGCCCAGAGATGAGCGTATTTGGCTCCACGAAAACTGAAAGCCCAGCTCACTGGCTGCACTCTGTATAAACTTGTTCTTATACTGAGATAAATGCTTTCCACTGTCTTTTGTTCTTACACTTGAAATTTAGCCCCCACCTCACAGAACACGGGTCACGGTTTTTAGCTAGAGATGCGTCTTTTTCAGTTTTTCTTAATTAGATAATACAGGAGCGCTGGGCTCTGTCTTTACAATGACCAAAGGATCCAGCAAAAAGCAAACACCGGGTGATTACTTTCTAGATGCAATACAATTTAATCCAACCATTGAGAATTAACCTGGCCTCTTTCAGACCATCTCCCTGAGTCTTTATTCCCACTGCTAAAACATTGAATCTGTAAGAGTCATCTAATCACATGATTTCTTTTTGATATTTAAAAAAAATTTTTTTTTAAATTTTGTTGAAGTATAGTTGATTTACAATGTTGTGTTAATTTCCACTGTATGGAAAAGCGGTTCAGAGATATAGATAGATAGATAGATAGATAGATAGATAGATAGATAGATAGATACACATTCTTTTTCATATTCTTTTCCTTTATGGTTTATCACATGATATTGAATATAGTTCCCTGTGCTGTACAGTAGGAACTTGTTTATCCATCCTATGTATAATAGTTTGCATCTGCTAATCCCAAACTCCCAATCCATCCCTCCTTTACCCCCCTACCCCTTGGCAACCACAAGTCTGTTCTCTGTGTCTACTAATCACATGATAAATCATTATCAAATAGGACCAAAATTCGGTCTTACAAAAAATGTATACAAAGAAAGAAAAGATACTTAATTTATGATACATTTTTAGGTGGGGAAAAACAGTAAGATTATGTTCAAGTTGTTTGTAATTTGAAAACAAAACTGTTATTTCACAAATTAAGCACAATTTAATCAGTCAAATTAATCAGACCAGTTCCTTCCATGATATCTGGAGATTCATTGTTCCTCTTTATTTTGCTTAAGGCCTCACCTCTCACACAGTATGAAAAATACTCTTCCATTTAGTTCCACATCCTCCTTCTGTCCATAGACACCTACTGGTGTCCAGCAATGGTACCTCTGTCCCCATATTGCCATCTGCAGAGATATCCCATCTCCCACAAACTACAAAGCATTGCTAAACCAAAATACAGAAGACACAAATAAATGGAAAGATATCCTGTGTTCACAGAGTGGAAGACTTTGTGATACATTATTTAAGAAGACTTTGCAGGTTTTGCTTCCAGTGAAATTGTGATCTGAACCTACAGAGGTCCTGCCTGACTGTGTCACATGAAGGTGTTACAGACCAATGACCTGTCAGGACCACAAAGAAAATTGATTTGTTTACAAACAGGGAAAACAAAAGGCTGGAGTCAGGCCTTAGATTGCTCCTGCACTCGGAGTAGCAAAACGTGGAAACAGAAAAATGTGTTTGAACATTGCTAACGTACATGGTCTTAATTATCCTGAGAGCTGGGGACTTGGGGGCAGCGGAGGCAATGCCCTTAGCTGGACACGGGGCAGGTGGAGCAGAACAGGGAAGATGAGCCTCTGAGCCCACAGGACCCAGAGACCCAGCACCCAGAGAGGCCTGGGGAGGGGGAGGGGGGAGTCTTCCATTAGTACATGGGGCTCAGGCACATGGGAGGGAGCCCTGAGTGCTGCCGAGGGCAGTTTGTCTACCTCCCCGGCTGGGGACACAAGCACGTGCCCGTCACCTTCCTGGATTTTCTGCCAGCCTTGAAAACATTCTCTTCCAAATATCCTTGTGACACTTTGTCACTTTTTCTTCCTCTCCACTAGATGCCACTCTACACCCACCCAACACAACAGCCATTTCTTTTTTTCTTTTTTTTTGTTAACATCTTTATTGGAGTGTAATTGCTTTACATTGTTGTGTTAGTTTCTGCTGTATAACAAAGTGAATCAGCTATACATATACATATATACCCATATCTCCTCCCTCTTGCGTCTCCCTCCCACCCTCCCTATCCCACCCCTCTAGGTGGTCACAAAGCACCGAGCTGATCTCCCTGTGCTATGCGGCTGCTTCCCACTAGCTATCTATTTTACATTTGGTAGTGTGTATAAGTCCATGCCACTCTCTCACTTCGTCCCAGCTTACCCTTCCCCCTCTCCACGTCCTCAAGTCCATTCTCTACATCTGCGTTTTTATTCCTGTCCTGCCACTAGGTTCTTCAGAACCATTTTTTTTTTTTTTAGATTCCATATATATGTGTTAGCATATGGTATTTGTTTTTCTCTTTCTAACTTACTTCACTCTGTATGACAGACTCTAGGTCCATCCACCTCACTACAAATAACTCAATTTCATTTCTTTTTAATGGCTGAGTAATACTCCATTGTATATATGTGCCACATCTTCTTTATCCATTCATCTGTTGATGGACACTTAGGTTGCTTCCAGGTCCTGACTATTGTAAATAGAGCTGCAATGAACATTGTGGTACATGACTTTTTTTTTTTTTAATTTTGTATTTATTATTTATTTATTATGTTTATTTTTGGCTGTGTTGGGTCTTCGTTTCTGTGCGAGGGCTTTCTCCAGTTGCGGCGAGTGGGGGCCACTCTTCATCGCGGTGCGCGGGCCTCTCACTATCGTGGCCTCTCTTGTTGCGGAGCAGAGGCTCCAGACGCTCAGGCTCAGTAGTTGTGGCTCATGGGCCCAGTTGCTCCGCGGCATGTGGGATCTTCCCAGACCAGGGCTCGAACCCGTGTCCCCTGCATTGGCAGGCAGATTCTCAACCACTGCGCCACCAGGGAAGCCCCACATGACTCTTTTTGAATTATGGTTTTCTCAGGGTATATGCCCAGTAGTGGGATTGCTGGATCGTATGGTAGTGCTATTTGTAGTTTTTTAAGGAACCTCCATATTGTTCTCCATAGTGGCTGTGTCAATTTACATTCCCACCAACAGTGCAAGAGGGTTCCCTTTTCTACACACCCTCTCCAGCATTTACCGTTTGTAGATTTTTTGATGATGGCCATTCTGACTGGTGTGAGGTGATATCTCAATGTAGTTTTGATTTGCATTTCTCTAATGATTAGTGATGTCGAGTATTCTTTCATGTGTTTGTTGGCAATCTGTATATCTTCTTTGGAGAAATGTCTATTTAGGTCTTCTGCCCATTTTTGGATTGGGTTGTTTGTTTTCTTGATATTGAGCTGCATGAGCTGCTTGTAAATCTTGGAGATTAATCCTTTGTCAGTTGCTTCATTTGCAAATATTTTCTCCCATTCTGAGGGTTGTCTTTTCGTCTTGTTTATGGTTTCCTTTGCTGTGCAAAAGCTTTGAAGTTTCATTTGGTCCCATTTGTTTATTTTTGTTTTTATTTCCATTTCTCTAGGAGGTGGGTCAAAAGGATCTTGCTGTGATTTATGTCATAGAGTGTTCTGCCTATGTTTCCCTCTAAGAGTTTTATAGTGTCCAGTCTTACATTTAGGTCTTTAATCCCTTTTGAGTTTATTTTTGTGTATGGTGTTAGGGAGTGTTCTAATTTCATTCTTTAACATGTAGCAGTCCAGTTTTCCCAGCACCACTTATGAAGAGGCTGTCTTTTCTCCATTGTATATTCTTGTCTCCTTTATCAAAAATAAGGTGACCATAGGTACGTGGGTTTATCTCTGGGCTTTCTATCCTGTTCCATTGATCTATATTTCTGTTTTTGTGCCAGTACCATACTCTCTTCATGACTGTAGCTTTGTAGTATAGTCTGAGGTCAGGGAGCCTGATTCCTCCAGCTCTGTTTTTCTTTCTCAAGGTTGCTTTGGCTATTCGGGGTCTTCTGTGTTTCCACACAAATTGTGAAATTTTTTGTTCTAGTTCTGTGAAAAATGCCTTTGGCAGTTTGATAGGGATTGCATTGAATCTGTAGATTGCTTTGGGTAGTATAGTCATTTTCACAATGTTGATTCTTCCAATCCAACAACATGGTATATGTCTCCATCTGTTTGTATCATCTTTAATTTCTTTCATCAGTGTCTTATAGTTTTCTGCATACAGGTCTTTTGTCTCCTTAGGTAGGTTTATTCCTAGGTATTTTATTCTTTTTGTTGCAATGGTAAATGGGAGTGTTTCCTTAACTTCTCTTTCAGATTTTGTATCATTAGTGTATAGGAATGCAAGAGATTTCTGTGCATTAGTTTTGTATCCTGCTACTTTACTAAATTCATTGATTAGCTCTAGTAGTTTTCTGGTAGCATCTTTAAGATTCTCTATGTATAGTATCATGTCATCTGCAAACAGTGACAGCTTTACTTCTTCTTTTCCGATTTGTATTCCTTTTATTTCTTTTTCTTCTCTGATTGCTGTGGCTAAAACTTCCAAAACTATGTTGAATAATAGTGGTGAGAGTGGGCAACCTTGCCTTGTTCCTGATCTTAGTGGAAATGGTTCAGTTTTTCACCATTGAGAACAATGTTGGCGTGGGTTTGTCATATATGGCCTTTATTATGTTGAGGTAAGTTCCCTCTATGCCTACTTTCTGGAGGGTTTTTATCATAAATCGGTGTTGAATTTTGTCAAAAGCTTTTTCTGCATCTATTGAGATGATCATATGGTTTTTATCCTTCAATTTGTTAATATGGTGTATCACATTGATTGATTTGCATATATTGAAGAATCCTTGCATTCCTGGGATAAACCCCACTTGATCATGGTGTATGATCCTTTTAATCTGCTCTTGGATTCTGTTTGCTAGTATTTTGTTGAGGATTTTTGCATCTATGTTCATCAGTGATATTGGCCTGTAGTTTTCTTTCTTTGTGACATCTTTGTCTGGTTTTGGTATCAGGGTGATGGTGGCCTCGTAGAATGAGTTTGGGAGTGTTCCTCCCTCTGCTATATTTTGGAAGAGTTTGAGAAGAATAGGTGTTAGCTCTTCTCTAAATGTTTGATAGAATTCACCTGTGAAGCCATCTGGTCCTTGGTTTTTGTTTGTTGGAAGATTTTTAATCACAGTCTCAATTTCAGTGCTTATGATTGGTCTGTTTATATTTCCTATTTCTTACTGGTTCAGTCTTGGAAGGTTGTGCTTTTCTAAGAATTTGTCCATTTCTTCCAGGTTGTCCATTTTATTGGCATAGAGTTGCTTGTAGTAATCTCTCATGATCTTTTGTATTTCTACAGTGTCAGTTGTTACTTCTCCTTTTTCATTTCTAATTCTACTGATTTGAGTCTTCTTGCTTTTTTTCTTGATGAGTCTGGCTAATGGATTATCAATTTTGTTTATCTTCTCAAAGAACCAGCTTTTAGTTTTATTGATCTTTGCTATTGTTTCCTACATTTCTTTTTCATTTATTTCTGATCTGATCTTTATGATTTCTTTCCTTCTGCTAACTCTGGGGTTTTTTTGTTCTTCTTTCTCTAATTGCTTTAGGTGTAAGGTTAGGTTGTTTATTTGAGATGTTTCTTGTTTCTTGAGGTAGGCTTGTATTGCTATAAACTTCCCTCTTAGAACTTCTTTTGCTCCATCCCATAGGTTTTGGGTCATCGTGTTTTCATTGTCATTTGTTTCTAGGTATTTTTTGATCTCCTCTTTGATTTCTTCAGTGATCTCTTGGTTATTAAGTAGTGTATTGTTTAGCCTCCATGTGTTTGTATTTTTTACAGATTTTTTCCTGTAATTGATATCTAATCTCATAGCATGGTGGTCGGAAAAGATACTTGATACGATTTCAATTTTCTTAAATTTACCAAGGCTTGATTTGTGACCCAGGATATGATCTATCCTGGAGAATGTTCCATGAGCACTTGAGAAGAAAGTGTATTCTGTTGGTTTTGGATGGCATGTCCTATAAATATCAATTAATGTATCATTTAAAGCTTGTCTTTAAATGTATCATTTAAAGCTTGTTTGAATGTATCATTTAAAACTTGTCTTTCCTTATTTATTTTCATTTTGGAAGATCTGTCCATTGGTGACAGTGGGGTGTTAAAGTCCCTTACTATGATTGTGTTACTGTCGATTTCCCCTTTTATGGCTGTTCGCATTTGCCTTATGTATTGAGGTGCTCCTATGTTGGGTGCATAAATATTTACAATTGTTATATCTTCTTGGATTGATCCCTTGATCATTATGTAGTGTCCTTCTTTGTCTCTTGTAATAGTCTTTATTTTAAAGTCTATTTCTTACTAAAGAATGGACTTGAGGATATGGGGAGGGGGAAGGGTAAGCTGTGACAAAGTGAGAGAGTGGCATGGACATATACACACTACCAAACGTAAAATAGATAGCTAGTGGGAAGCAGCCACATAGCACAGGGAGATCAGCTCGGTGCTTTGTGACCACCTAGAGGGGTGGGATAGGGAGGGTGGGAGGGAGGGAGACGCAAGAGGGAAGAGAGATGGGAACATATGTATATGTATTTGTGACCAAAAACTGATTCACTTTGTTATAAAGCAGAAACTAACACACCATTGTAAAGCAATTATACTCCAATAAAGATGTTAAAAAAAAAAAAAGTCTATTTTGTCTGATATGAGAATTGCTACTCCAGCTTTCTTTTGATTTCCATTTCCATGGAATATCTTTTTCCAACCCCTCACTATCAGTCTGTATGTGTCCCTAGGTCTGAAGTGGGTCTCTTGTAGGCAGCATATATACGGGTCTTGTTTTTGTATCCATTCAGCCAGTCTATGTCTTTTGGTTGGAGCATTTAATCCATTTACACTTAAGGTAAATATCGATATGTATGTTCCTATTACCATTTTCTTGTTTTGGGTTTGTTATGGTAGGTCTTTTCCTTCTCTTGTGTTTCCTGCCTAGAGGAGTTCCTTTAGCATTTGTTGTAAAGCTGGTTTGGTGGTGCTGAATTCTCTTAGCTCTTGCTTGTCTGTAAAGGTTTTAATTTCTCCATCGAATCTGAATGAGATCCCTGCTGGGTAGAGTAATCTTGGTTGTAGGTTTTTCCCTTTCATCACTTTAAACATGTCCTGTCACCCCCTCCTGGCTTGCAGAGTTTCTGCTGAAAGATCAGCTGTTAACCTTATGGGGATGTCCTTGTATGCTATTTGTTGCTTTTCCCTTGCTGCTTTTAATATTTTTTCTTTGCATTTAATTTTTGATAGTTTGATTAATGTGTCTTGGTGTGTTTCTCCTTGGATTCTTCCTTTATGGGACTCTGTGCTTCCTGGACTTGATTAACTATTTCCTTTCCCATATTAGGGAAGTTTTCAACTATAATCTCTTCAAATATTTTCTCAGTCCCTTTCTTTTTCTCTTCTTCTTCTGAGACCCCTATAATTCAGATGTTGGTGTGTTTAATGTTGTCCCAGAGGTCTCTGAGACTGTCCTCATTTCTTTTCATTCTTTTTTCTTTATTCTGCTCTGCAGTAGTTATTTCCACTATTTTATCTTCCAGGTCACTTATCTGGTCTTCTGCTCAGTTATTCTGCTATTGATTCCTTCTAGAGAATTTTTAAATTTCATTTATTGTGTTGTTCATCATTGTTTGTTTACTCTTTAGTTCTTCTAGGTCTTTGTTAAATGTTTCTTGTATTTTCTCCATTCTATTTCCAAGATTCTGGATCATCTTTACTATCATTATTCTTAATTCTTTTTCAGGTAGACTGCCTATTTTCTCTTCATTTGTTTGGTCTGGTGGGTTTTTACCTTGCTCCTTCATCTGCTGTGTGTTTCTTTGTCTTCTCATTTTGCTTAACTTATTGTGTTTGGGGTCTCCTTTTCGCAGGCTGCAGGTTCGTAGTTCCCATTGTTTTTGGTGTCTGTCCCCAGTGGCTAAGGTTGATTCAGTGGGTTGTGTAGGCTTCCTGGTGGAGGGGACCGGTGCCTGTGTTCTGGTGGGTGAGGCTGGATCTTGTCTTTCTGAAGGGCAGGACCGCGTCTGGTGGTGTGTTTTGGGGTGTCTGTGGCCTTATTATGATTTCAGGCAGCCTCTGTGCTAATGGGTGGGGTTGTGTTCCTGTCTTGCTAGTTGTTTGGCATAGGGTGTCCAGCACTGGAGCTTGCTGGTCATTGAGTGGAGCTGAGTCTTAGCGTTGAGATGGAGTTCTCTGGGAGAGCTTTCGCCATCTGATATTACGTGGAGCTGGGAAGTCTCTGGTGGACCAATGTCCTGAAATCGGCTCTCCCACCTCAGAGGCACAGGCCTGACACCCGGCCGGAGTACCAAGACCCTGTCAGCCACACGGCTTAGAAGAAAAAGGAGAAAAAAAAGATAGAAAAATAAATAAATAAATTAAATAAAGTTATTAAAATAAAAAATAATTTAAAATTAAATAATTTAAAAGTAATTTAAAAAAAGAAAAAAATTAAAAAAGAAAGAAGAGAGCAGCCAAACCAAAAAACAAATCCACCAATGATAACAAGTGCTAAAAACTGTACTGAAAAAAAAAAACAACAAAAAAAACCGGACAGACAGAACCCTAGGACAAATGGTAAAACAAAGCTATACAGACAAAATCACACAAAGAAGCATACACATACACACAAAAAGAGAAAAAGGAAAAAAATATGCATATCGTTGCTCCCAAAGTCCACCGCCTCAATTTGGGATGATTCGTTGTCTATTCAGGTATGCCACAGATGCAGGTACATCAAGTTGATTGTGGAGATTTAATCCGCTGCTCCTGAGGCTGCTGGGAGAGATTTCCCTTTCTCTTCTTTGTTCGCACAGCTCCCGGGGGTCAGCTTTGGATTTGGCCCCGCCTCTGCACGTAGGTCACGTGAGGGCGTCCGTTCCCGCTCAGACAGGACTGCGTTAAAGGAGCAGCGGATTAAGCGGCTCTGGCTCACTCAGGTGGGGGGGAGGGAGGGGTACGGAGTGCGCAGCGAGCCTGCGGCGGCAGAGGCCGGCGTGACGTTGCACCAGCCTGAGGTACGCCATAGGTTCTCCCGGGGAAGTTGTCCCTGGATCATGGGACCCTGGCAGTGGCGGGTTGCACAGGCTCCCGGGAGGGGCGGTGTGGAGAGTGACCTGTGCTCGCACACAGGCTTCTTGGTGGCGGCAGCAGCAGCCTTAGCGTCTCATGCCCGTCTCTGGGGTCCGCGCTGATAGCCGCGCGGCTCGCGCCCGTCTCTGGAGCTCGTTTAGGCGGCGCTCTGAATCCCCTCTCCTCACGCACCCCGGAACAATATTCTCTTGCCTCTTGGGCAGGTCCAGACTTTTTCCCGGACTCCCTCCCGGCTAGCTGTGGCGCACTAGCCCCCTTCAGGCTGTGTTCACGCCGCCAACCCCAGTCCTCTCCCTGGGGTCTGACCTCCGAAGCCCGAGCCTCAGCTCCCAGCCCCCGCCCGTCCCGGCAGGTGAGTAAACAAGCCTCTCGGGCTGGTGAGAGCTGGTCGGCACCGCTCCTCTGTGCGGGAATCTCTCCGCTTTGCCCTCCGCACCCTGTTGCTGCGCTCTCCTCCGTGGCTCTGAAGCCCCCTCCCCTCCTCACCCTGCCCCGCCATCCCCTGTCTCCGCCGGTGAAGGGCCTTCCTAGTGTGTGGAAACTTTTCCTCCTTCACAGCTCCCTCCCAGAGGTGCAGGTCCTGTCCCTATTCTTTTGTCTCTGTTTTTTCTTTTTTCTTTTGCCCTACCTGGGTACGTGGGGAGTTTTCTTGCCTTTTGGGAGGTCTGAGGTCTTCTGCCAGCGTTCAGTAGGTGTTCTGTAGGAGTTGTTCCACATGTAGATGTATTTGTGGGGAGGAAGGTGATCTCCGTGTCTTACTCTTCCGCCATCTTGAAGGTCTCACAGCAGCCATGTCTGATCCCTTAGGGTCCTGGCGTGGAGGAGACAGAGGCGATGTGGTCTGTCCTCCTTATTTTCCAGAAGGGAGAATGGAGACCATAGTATTTACCAGGGCTTCTTGACATCATGGTGACAATATTAACTCCAAAAGCTGTAACTTGTCACGCACTCAGTGTGTGCCAGGCTCTTTTCATGGATTAGCTCCTTAAACCCCCAGGAGACCCTGCGATGTAAATTCCCATCCTACATACCAGGAAATCGACTCTCAGAGAGATGGTGTGACCTGCCCAGAGTCACACAGCACATAACTGGACAGGCTATGATTTGACAAAGTTTTTGTCCAAGTCCAGATGCCAGAGACATAATATTGTTCTGTTGCCCAAGGCAGTTGCTATTTATTGAGCTCCTACTATGGGCTGGGCACTGTGTGGGGCTTGGAGAATACAGAGGTGAATGACAGACCCATTCAATGGACAGTATGTCCTGTGTCCACTCCCCAGGGAATCTTGAGGGCAGCACCCGAGTGTCCACAGTGCCCAGCACAGAGCTTGGCACAAAGTACAACCTCAGTTAATGTTGGCTGAATAAATGAATAAACTACTGCAGATTCTACAACAAGCACTTAAAGATGATTGCAGCTAAAACACCTCACTCTTGGAAGTGAAAATAAAAATAAATTTGACCATGCTTTTCAATAAATTTTCCACATGGAAGTCTTTAAACCGACCTCAAAATCAGTTCCAGGTCTCTTGTGGATCTAATTATGCAAGGTAGAACAATACACTTGTAGACTAAAACAAAGGAGAATGTTTTCATGACTTTGGGAGTAGGCAAAGATTACATAACTAGGATAAAATTGTGCTAACCATGAAGGGAAAAAATTGACTATTTTAAAATAAGAAGTTCCATTCATCAATAGACACAATTAAGTGAAAGAAACAGTAAAGTGCAATGGAAAAGACTTTCTGCAAAACACATTTCCTACAAAGGATGTGGCAAAAAAAAAAAAAGGAAATATGAACAAAGGACGTGAATAGACATTTCCCAACAGAGGATATCCATTGCTAAAACTCAAATGAAAATGTGCTCATTAGTCTTCAGTGAAATGCAGTTTGACACCCCAATGTGACAGTTCCACACATTTGCCAGAATGTCAAAAGTATATATAAGTTGTCATATCTAGTGTTGCTGAGGATGTGGAGGAACTGGAACTCCTCCAGGGCTGACAGTTGGGTAAGTTGACACACACTCTGGGAAGCTATGTGTCAGTATCTCCTAAAAGTGAGTACATCCATACCTTGGATACCACAGTCTCCCCTCTGCATAATCCCAACACAGATGTGTACTTATGTTCACAAATACACATGTATTGGAATGTTCATAGGACCACAATCCCTAAGATTGTGAAATCCCAGATGTGAAACAGTCCACATGCCCATTAATGGCAGAATGAATAAAGCGTGGCATATTCACACAGTGGGACGCTACACACGCAGAGAATGAGCAAACCACAACTGCATGGAACAAGATAGACGAACCTCACAGAGGAAGGAAATCAGACACCAGATTACCTACTGTTGGCCAGATAATGTGATAAGCAAGTTACACGCATCATCTCACTGAGTCCTCATCACAAGACCGTGAGTTGCTGTAATTATCCCATTTTACTAGTGAGGAGACTGAGGCCCAGAGACCTTGGGTCCCCTGTCTACATCCACTTGTACCAGACGATGCATTACTGATTGTACTCCTGTGTGACTGGGTTACCAACAGAATTCTGTTGTACAAACTTGAATATCCTCCTAACTGAACACCAGAGCTTGTCCATTAAGGGAAATGGTCCTTGATCTTGAATATCTGGGGCTTGAAAATTGGGGGGAAAAAGTTTTGGATAGGAAATTTTACTTATTAAAATTTTTTTTATTGAAGTATAGCTGATTTACAAAGTTGTGTTAGTTTCTGGCGTACAGCAAAGTGATTCAGTTATACGTATATATATTTTTTCAGATTCTTTTCCCTTATAGTTTATTACAAAATATTGAGTATAGTTCCCTGTGCTATACAGCAGGTCCTTGTTGGTTATCTATAGTAGTGTGTATGTGTTAATCCCAAACTCCTAATTTATCCCTCCCCTCTCCTTCCCCTTTGGTAATTTAAGTTTGTTTTCTATGTCTGTGGGTCTATTTCTGTTTTGTATATAAGTTCATTTGTATCATTTTTTTTAAGATTCCACATATAAGCAATATCATATGATATTTTTGTCTTTCTCTATCTGGTTTATTTCACTTAGTATGATAATCTCTAGGTCCATTGGATAGGAAATTTAAAATTTTACTTATTAAAGACATGAAAACCCACCACGCATCCCATCTCCATCATTTCCAAAAAGAAAATCCATCTTAACACCTAAACATAAGAAGGACATAACTTCACGAAAAAAAAAATAACCATAGCCTTTCCCAGGCAGGGACAGCTGGTGTTTGTACACTGACATTTTTGCTACAGAAATTTTCTGCCGCCGGCGTATAGATTTGAATCTTGTCTTCCATGCTTCCTAGCTGTGTGACCTTGGGTAAGCAGCTTCTCCTCTCTGCGCCTCACTGCTTCCTCCTCGGGGTCGTTGCGAGGATTAAATGATGTAACCTGTGTAAAGCCCTTAGCACACTCCGTAAACTACAGAGGCTGATGTAGATTTATCGTCGCCGACATTCACGAGAGACAACAGCGCCACCTGGTGGCTCTTCATCCCGGGCACAGAGAAGCGGCTTCCGCGGAGCAATAACGAGGCATCTGCCGGCAGTGAGCGGGAACCTTGTGTAATGGCCAAAGCTGAGGAAGAAGCAGGGAGAAAAGCCATAAATATTCATGGCATCACTTAAAGCTCAGGCCTGTCGGTCTGCCTGAGAATAAAGTTTGTTCCTCGGAAGCTACTGTCCAAGCTGTCAGCTCTGGAAGAGGAGAGAAAATGAAATCTCTCTTCCGGGCGCCGCCTCCGTTTCCGCCCCACCTCCCGAACCTTGGGGCCAGGAAGGGGGGCTGCTTTCATTGGGGTCGGAGGAGCCGTCTCTTCACGGGCCTTGGTGCTGTCACCTACTGGGGTCGGGGCTGGGCGTGGGGTGTCTGTCAGCCACAGCCCTCCTTGCCTCTTTCCTGCGAAGTCTGAAGATGGAAAAAGGGACGGCAACCTGAACGTGGGAGCCTTTTTGTGACGGTCACAAAACAGGGACACATGTAAGCTCTGTGTTCTCCCCGATATGGGTCTTTCACAGACCAAGCCATTAACCACTGGAAACAGCCCTTTGTCCTCAGAAGAGTCATTGCAGGAGAAGCTGTGAGACCTGAAAGACGACTTGAAGACTCTCTCTTTTTACATTCCTTCCCCAGGGTGAGAGATTGATATTGATTTTTCTTTCCTGTCTCTGCCTGCAGACTTTCACGTAGCCCGCGAGCCTGGGAAGGAAACTCGGCAAAGGACAAAGAAGGTTGGCTCTGGGAGAAGGTAGGCTTGCGTTGGAATTCTGGTCCTGAGGCTCGCTGACTGGGTGACCTTGGGCAAGTCACGGTCTCCTTGATCGTGCTTCTGCACCTGGGAATGACGATGGCACATCCCTCAGAGGTTCGAGTGTGCTAATGTATTCCACAGTCTCAGGTGCCTCCAGGGGCCAGGCAGGCATTGTGAACGTGAGAAGTAGGCCAGGTGTAGGGCAGCAGGGAGTGGTGGGAACTGTGGTAAACCAGGAGCCCTAACCCCGTGGAATGGTGGCAGCTGCTGGCCAGAGTCACCTGCTCCAGGGCACTCAGGCATTTGCTCCAGGCATTCTAGTAAACCTCAAAATCCCAGACTTTTTTTTTTCAAGAGTCTGTGGGCAGATTTAGGCATTGTTGGGCTGAGCTGATGGGAGAGAACAGATTTGGTTAGCAGAAAAATATGGCAGAAAGAAAGGCGAGCCCGGTGCTGCCAGTTTTTTCCCCCAGTGTTCAAGAGAAAGAGTAAGTCATCTCTAGTTTTCGGTCTTGGCAGTTGAACATTTTAAAAACAATGCACTGCGATCTATAATAAAACCCCATGTTGGCTGTGTGACCTTGGGCAAGTCTCTTAACATCCCTGAGCTTCTGTTTCTTTATGAATAGTGAGGGTAAGAGTACACCTAGCTCCTGATCTTAGCAATTTACATAAATCACTTCATTTAACCTTTCCCCCACTGTGATAAGGGAGCTGTTAATATTATTCCTCATTTTACAGGTGAGGGAACAGAGGTGCAGAGAAGCTAAGTAACTTGCCCAGAATCCCATAGCTAATAAGTAACAGGGCTTTTGTGAGGATAAAATACTGCATGGAAAGGGGTCAGTGAGTATTAGCTATTGTTGTGCCATGGTCATTATTACCACTATTATTAATAACAGAAATGGCTCACGGTCAGGTCTCAAACTTAATTCAATGGCCAAAGTAAGCCGCTGAGACTTTGATCCATCAGCCAAGACCAGGGCCAGCTCTGAATCATGTGGTATGTATTTTTACAGGTAGCTCTTGGCCATCTTAATAGTTCTTTTCACGTAGACATTGGGTCACAGTGCCAGTGGGTTTTCTGGGATGATAATTAGATTTAGACCCCTCGTGCAGTGGATAGATCCTCATCTTGAGGTGACCAAGCCAATCATGACCAGTAATTTACAGCTTGAGCTGTTCTGAGATCAATACGAATTTGCTCTTCATCGAGTGAGCTGTAAACCATGGGTGACAGGCAGCCTGAAAAGCAGTTGACATGGGGGTGGAGAGCTTGCAGGGCCTGGAGAGGGGCCAGGCTATTAGAGGAGAGACGAGGCAGAGGGTGGAGGAGGCCGACCTCTGTCCAGGGGGCTGTGGACAGAGCTGCCCAGAGTTACCACTGGGACCTGCTCAGGACATCATCTCGTTGAGAGAGTAGATTTGATTGGCGATGAGGCATGGAAGAAAGAGATTAAGTTCTGGAGTGGACAGAACTGGATCTGTATTTCCGTTGTGCTGTTTTCTACCTGTGATTCTCTGAGGAAATTGGGCTCTGTTCCCTGATGCTTGGTTTTCTCCTCAGTAAAGTGGGCAATTAACTGAACCAATTGCACAGATGAGGAGGAAATGAGTCCGTGTTTGCAAAGCCCTTGTTTTTACTGCAATGCCGGGCTGTCAAGTGCAGTCCTTAAGAGGCTGTGGAGTCAGGCAGACCTGGCGTGGAATCCTGCCTCTTTCACCTCCAAGCTGAGTAACCTTGGGAAGTTACTCCACCACTCTGAGCCTCAGTTTTCATATATAGGGATAGTAATAGAAGTCCCTGCCCAGGGCGGCTATGATCATTAAATGAGATAATGCACAAAAAGATAAATCAGCACCATGCACAGGATACAGTGTGAGCTCAGCAAGAAGATGGCATGATTTTTGTCCATTTGATTCTTATTTACCCCAAGCTGGCAGCACAGTTAAGAACGAAAGAGGGTGTGTGGGGCACTTGAATTAACAAAGCACTGTGGGGCTTTGCACAAGGAGCCCCATCTATGTACAGCCCTTTGGGCACCTTCTCAGTCTCCCTGGTTTTCTCTTGCTCTGGCCAGTGATTGGGAACGGTCTTTGGGATCTCTCCGTGGACTTAGCCAGAAGGGCTTCCTTGAACAATCCTACAATTATTTCAGGAATTTCCCCCCTCCCCAATACATCAGCCAAGCAAGAGCCATTCCCAAGATTATTATGGTTGAGAGGGGGATTTAGAGAATATTTGTTTGAATCTGTTGCCTCCCAATGTCTTTATCAAAACCATGTGTTCCAAGAGATTGTTCACAAGAGGCCCAGCTCTGTCCTGTCCTCTCCAAGTATCTTGCTAGTCAAGAGACAAGGCGTTTCTTCTCCTTGGACAGGAGCAGTTTGGAACACAAGTGCAGAACGAGAGTTTTAAAGTCAGATCGAAGTTGTTGTGAAGCCCAAGTTCCCCTCTTGGCAGCTGGGTGACCTTGAAGGATGACCTCACCTGATTCCTCAACCAATGGAGAGAATATCAGTACCAGGTTCTAGGGCCACTTTGAGGATTAAATGGGATGTACATTAATGCCCTTGGCACAGTACTTTGCTAATGCTTGTTAAACTGTTATTGTAACTACACATGTCCTAAATGAGGTCAGGGTAAAGACTGAGACTCCGGAATGGGGCTAGGATATCACAGAATGCTCCATTTGATGCTACAGCACTGGGTTACCCACCCCTGCTATTGGGAGGGCTATGCACAGTTTTTCGATCAGTGGGATATCATAGGCTCTTAGAAAAGTAAAATTGTTCTCCTTTCCAGGCAGGTAGGAGCTGAGGTATCCCTCAGCCCTCCAAAGCTCTGGGATGCACTGGGCAGGGAATTTCTCCTAGGATCAGCCTCTTGGTCTGGGGTCATCCACCTATTAAACAGCCATTCAGCTTGCTCCATTCCTGAGAAACAGGGCTCTGCCAGTCCCTGTAATAGCCTAGGATTTGTGAATTCTTGAATCTAAATATACATTTATGGGTATCAAGCCAATGACGAACTTAGGCCAGCCTGAATCTTGTAGATACATGATGTGTATAGTATAAGAGGATTACAGGGGGAAAGTAGAAAATGTCTAGGAAGCTATTCAGGGAGAAGTTACTCTCTGTTTCTACTCAGTTATCTCATACGCATCCCCATCTCCCACCAACTCAGCCACGCATTCATCCCTCCACCCACTGCCCAGTCCATATCCAACCTAATACCCACCCCATTCTTCATGCATCTATTCCTCTACCCACTCCACCTCCCTTCAGACCCACCCATCTATCCCATCCATCCATCCATCCATCCATCCATCCATCCATCCATCCATCCATCCATCAATCCATCCACCCATCCATCCAGACATCCATCCATCCATCCATCTATCCCATCCATCCATCCATCCATCCATCCATCCATCCATCCATCCACCCATCCACCCATCCATCCAGACATCCATCCATCCATCTATCCCATCCATCCATCTATCCCATCCATCCATCCATCCATCTATCCATCCATCCATCCAGACATCCATCCATCCATCTATCCCATCCATCCACCCATCCACCCATCTATCCCATCCATCCATCCAGACATCCACCACTTGCCCACCCTATCCATCCATTTAGCAAATGTTTATTAATTACTCATTATGTGCTACAACTTGCATTATGGACCTAGGACACATGTAACTTGAGACCTGGCTCCTTTCCCCAAGAACATCTCTATCCTGTGTGCAAGAGCTATACTCTAGAATAAAAAAGACAAAATAAAGCTCAACCAGGTTTTTTTTAATATATATAAATTTATTTATTTATTTAGGGCTGCGTTGGGTCTTTGTTGCTGCGCGCAGGCTTTCTCTAGTTGCAGTGAGCGGGGGCTACTCTTCATTGTGGTGCACAGGCTTCTCAGTGCGGTGGCTTCTCTTGTTGTGGAACACGGGTTCTAGGCATGCAGGCTTCAGTAGTTGTGGCACGTGGGCTCAGTAGTTGTGGCTCGTGGGCTCTAGAGTGCAGGCTCAGTAGTGGTGGTGCATGGGCTTAGTTGCTCTGTGGCATGTGGGATCTTCCCGGACCAGGGTTCAAACCCATGTCCCCTGCATTGGCAGGCGGATTCTTAACCACTGCGCCACAAGGGAAGCCCTCAGCCAGGTTTTAATAAGACACAACACGCAGGATCTTGTAGTGGTTACGTAAGCACATGGGCTTTGTAGCCAGACAAACTTGACTTTGTTTTGGGCTCTGCCACTTGCCAGATGGATATCCTTGTACCAATCGTAGCACATTATTAAACCCCAGTTTCCTCATCTGCTAAGTAGGAATAATAATTGCATCTCCTTCAGAGGATCATGGTGAACACTAAACAAGTTAATGCTAAGGAAGTTAGCATGTTGAAAGAGGGTCACATAGCAAAGAACTGTAGGTGTCCTCTGGGAATTGACAGCAGCCCCAGATGACAACCAGGAAGACAATGGGAACCTCAGTCCTACAGCTACAAGGAACTGAATTCTGCCAACAACACTGCAAGCTTGGAAGGGGACCCTGAGCTCTGGGAAGGAGCCTACTTGACACCTTGATTGAAGCATCGTGGGACCCTGAGAAGACCCAGCTAAGCCATGCCTGGACTACTGACTCATGGAAACCTCGAGATATTGATTGCATGTGGTTTTAAGCCACTAAGCTTGAGGAAATTTGTGATGTGGCAATAGATAACTAAGATATTCAGTAACTTGCCCAAGGCTACAGAGCTCCTCAGGGATAGAGCTGGGATTCAGAGCAGGAGAGAACCACAACACGTATTGAAAGATAACCAGCCAGAGGGGTTAAAGCGCAAAAGATTTCCTGATTAACCTTCAATTGACTGGAAAATCCAGTTAATCAGAATTTCTAAATCTTGGACCTTATGATTTGTCAGGGATTTTCTGGATTTGAAATCAAGTTTTCCATGACAATTGGAGCAAATACCCATGGATGCCCTGATGACGCTGGATAAATGTAGCCACTGTAGAGTCGGGAGAAGAAAGTTCTATTTCCTTTTATGTAAAGGTCTGATTCAGAGCAACCAAGTGTTAGAAGATAGTAAGGAATGTGAAGGAAGCATAGGGTGATGTGACAGAGGGCAACTGTGGGATCTACGTGGAGAAAACAAGTAGGAGAGGACAGCAGAGCTGACACATGAACGGAGAGAGGGAGGCAGCAAGGCCAGGACTGGAGGAAGCAGAGCATTCAAGGCACAGGGAAGAGCAGGTGTAAAGGCCCTGGGGTGGGAGCAAACGTGGACCAGACAGGGAAGAGGAAGGATGCTGTTAGGAGGCTGACACACAGTGTGTGTGGTGAATCACAGAGGAGCCTGGTGTGTCAGGAGGCCAGAGATGAGGTCGGCAGGGGTCAGTTAGGGTAAGAAAAGGAACTTGGACTTCATCCTGCTGGCAGCAGGGAGCCATAAAAAGGAGCAGCAGGATCCAAGTTATATTGTTCAATGTTCTCTCTGATTGCTGTGGGCAGGATGGAAAAGGCAGCTGGAAGAACAGGACTAAGAACAGGTAGGAGACCCTGCAGTAGTCCTAGCACAGGACGTTCTGAGGGATTTCTTGTCTCATCCCACTGGGATCCTTGGTAGATCCTTTAACTCACCAAGCCCTTTCCTGGCTCAGGGTTCCTCACAGGAGGGTCCCTCACCTGCAATCCTCTTTCAGCACCTTTCCCTCGCTACGTCTCCAGCTCTTTTCTTACATCTTCTTCTCTCATGTCTTTGCATCTGGAATTCTTCTCTGACCCCAAGTCCAGGGGGTTGCTCATGGCATCGAGCTCTCACTGAGCTTGCAAAGTGCAACTTACCCATCGCTTCTCCTTCGGGAGCCTATGAAAGCAAGAATTGCATCATTGCTGCCCTACACAGAAAGCATGCAGAAGGCTCTCAGCAAATCTTTCTGTTTGAGATTTATGCTGCTGACCCTAAATGATTTTTAAACAATTAAGTAGGGTCGGTCTTTCAAACAAATGTGTTTTTAGAGCAATAACTACGATTGGCCACGTGCCTCACATGTACCAGGAATGGCGTTAAGCTCATGAAATCCACTCACTCATTTAATCATCTTGAGAGCCATGCCAACTAGAAATGTTCACCCCCATCTTTCAAATGGGAAACTGTGGATGAAAATGGCTCCATAACTTGCCCAAGAAAACCTTTTGACTACGTGATGGAGATCACAATTTAAGTCCATGTCCATTTGGATGCAAAGCTCATGCCCTTTTGACCAATGACTCCTAAAGATCGGCACAGTCATTCCTTCCGCAAGGGTTTAGCAAGCACCAGTGTCGGAGGTGGTGGAGGATATGATGTGTAATTAGCCAGAGTTCCTGCCTTCTAGGGGATGAGCACCTGGAAGAAGAAAAGAGAGATGGAGAGAGAAGTGTTGATGTAGTGCTTATACCGCAGGGATCTGTATGACCCAGTCTCAAGAGCTGTTGAGATCAACAGAAGACAGTCTCATGATCCCAAGAATAATTTCACAATAACTTACATTCATTTATCATAATTCCCCAACACTAGGCGACGATTCATACTCCACAGAAGTATTTCTTAAACCTCTTCTTCTATCCCAGCCACACCCCATACCACCTTCTCCGCTCTTAACTGATGCATCTGCTTCCCTTCTCTTGCCTTTTGCATTAAGATTCCATATCACTGAAGCTCCAAACAGCTGACAAAACCTAATGCAGCCCCTTTGACTGTTTGATGGAAGCCATGGACTTTCCCCTGGGGAAATACTCAAACGCATGTGTGTGCATGCAGACACACAACACACACACACACCCACACACACACACCCACACACACCCACACACACACACCCACAGTGGTTTCACTGGTTGCCAGTCATTTCAGGGGGTCCATAGACCTCCTGAATCTTACCCCAGTTTCTGAGTGAGAACCCCCACCATTGGCATCTGAAAAGTCTTCAGCTCCTTAGCATTTGCCAAAGGAAAAGAGCTTCTCCTCTTAACCATGTGCATGAGAGAACTTCTCCCCGCCCCACGCCGACCAACCTAACCCCATGCTTGCTGCTTCAGAAGCTTGTCATTCTGCAGTTTCCAGCCTGGAATGGCTTTCTCTTCCAGGGAGCGGGGAGCTCTGGAATTAGGAGAGCAGAGGACAAAGGCCTTAGCAGCACTCTAGATGTTGAAACACCAGCAGAAAGAGCTGGAGCCAACTCTCTCCGTTTACAGTCTGAGTTCAGCTTTTTTTTTTTTTTTTTTTTTTTTAAAAAAACCTTTTTTTAAAAATTTATGTATTTATGGCTGTGTTGGGTCTTCATTTCTGTGTGAGGGCTTTCTCTACTTGTGGCAAGCAGGGGCCACTCTTCATCGCGGTGCGCGGGCCTCTCACTATCACGTCCTCCCTTGTTGCGGAGCACAGGCTCCAGACGCGCAGGCTCAGTAATTGTGGCTCACGGGCCTAGTCGCTCCGCGGCATGTGGGATCTTCCCAGACCAGGGCTCGAACCCGTGTTCCCTGCATTGGCAGGCAGATTCTCAACCACTGCGCCACCAGGGAAGCCCTGAGTTCAGCTTCTTGATACCCAAGCTGGTTTTAATTTAACCACGTGGCATGGTTCTGGAGACCAGCAGTTCTCAGCCACAGCATGGCATCACCACTGGGTGGCCATAGTTATCAGGGACGTTGGAAAATAATCTGAGCTATTGGTGAAATACCAAAGTTGGCAGATTATTTGCTTAAAAAATAAGTTTGAGAACATTCACGTTTCTTTCTATAATGATGCTGTTTTCAATGCTTTACTTCCAGATGTGCTTTCCTGCAGGTGGGGGATGGTGGGAATAGGCAGTGGGTACCTACCGTCTGGGGAATTCGGAACAACCCTCAGATGCCCACAATCTTACCCTTCATGGTTCCTGATTTTTTTATGTTTAAAACATAAACATATGTTTATGCTGACCCTAAGATTTGCTTTGCTAACCCCAAGAGTTTTTATTTTTCTCCTTCAGAACAGTGCTTCCCAAACCCCAGTTATTTTAATATCACCTTCAAGGTTTTTACCCTATCTTTGGTTACACCATTATTTTTTTTTAAGATTTGTTCTAATAGTCATCCCTCTATAGTTTTGGCTCAAGCAGTCATATTCACAAAATCATGAGGTTGAGTGTTTATTCAAGACCCACTAAAATAAGCACATAACTTTAAAGATAAAATTCACCATCCATGTTCCATCAAAAATCGTTCCCTACACCCCCGAGTGGTACAGTTATTACATTTAAAAAATTTTTTTAATACAATTTATTTATTCATTTTTTGGCTGCACCATGCAGCCATGTGGGATCTCAGTTCGCCAACTAAGGATCGAACCCATGCCCCCTGCAGTGGAAGCGCGGAATCTTAACCACTGGACCGCCAGGGAAGTCCCCGGTTACCACATTTTTGAGGACACACTGTTCTAATACGTGCCCTCATGAGTTGAAGAAATTAACTTTGATCCACTTATTCATTTGTAAATTCCAGTTCTTCTTTGAAAACCATCCATTAGAAGCTTGCTACATGCCAGGCACTGGCCTAGGCAGGTGCACGCTCAGTATTTCATTTAATCCTGGCAACAGAACTCTGAGGTTGCTATTGCTATTCCCATTTTACAGATGGAGAAAACGGCTTAGAGAGGTGTAAGGGTCTTGCCTGAGGTCACACAGCCTGTGATTTCCAGGAGGACAGAACCAGGTGTCTCTCTAAGGGTAGTGAGAAACTTCCAACCATGATGGAGGTGCTGGTTGACCTACTCGAGTACTTGGGTACTGGGTTTCTTTTTTATTTATTTAATTTTTTTAAATTTTAAAAAAATTTAAAATTATTTTTACTTCTTATTTTAATTTTTATTACTTATTTATTTATTTATTTATTGACTGTGCCGTGCGGCATGTGGGATCTTAGTTCCCCAACCAGGGACTGAACCCGTGTCCCCTGCATTGAGAGTGCAGAGTCTTAACCACTGGTCTGCCGGGGAAGTCCCTTTATTTTTAAATTTAAAAATTTTAATTTTTAAATTTATTTTTAAAATTATTTTTAAAATAAAAAAATGGTTTTTAGGGTGCTGGGTTTCTAAGGCAGCCCCAGATCCTCTAAACAGTCAAACCGCAGTGGGGACATTGTTTGTGAAATATGTCACTGTGTTCCAGCAGCCTAGATTCTTTCCAAGAGTTTCTCGAAAATCCAGAAGAATAAATATCAGATTCTTTATTGCCCACCACATAATAGGAATATAACTTGTTACCATCAGAGCACCATCCTTTCGGCAGCCTCCATAAATCTGGCAGCTCCATTGACTTCAAATGCATTTAAGCAAAACCCGGCCCACAGTAGGGGAGCAGTGGATGTATTGAATATGGAGCGGAGCTTTTGGATTAATCATATGCTGAATGATTAACTGTGTATTATGCTGATTTCCTTGTAATATATAGTTCAGAAGCCCCAGCATGTGTACATGACTCGGGCTTATACAATCAGAATAGCAAATATCCTGAATGTGGGGTTGGAAGCAGTCCCAACTGCAGTGTAAGAGGCAGGATTTCATTTCTCCTGAGAAAAGAATATTTCAGCCCTCTCCAGGAGGCCTCAAAACACAATATATGGTTTTCTGACACCAGTGGAAGAAGCAATGTTTGTTTTCAGCTGCCTGGTTCAGAGTGGATTTTGTCAAAGAACAAGACTGTTTTGCAGTGAGTTCTTGGAGAACTCTTCTGGCTCTAGAACTTTTTTGGGAATAAGCCACAATGTGTGATTGTCTTTACTGGGTGGCGTGGGCAGCGGGGGTTGGAAGGTGCAGATGAGGGAATAGGATGGGAAACAGTGTGACCAAAATTGAGGGCTTAGAAAGAAAATCCTGAATGACTCCCAGGTCTGCCAAGGACATTGCCAGGTGACCTTGTTTCATGAGATTAGTCACCTTCCTGAATCACACACTTCATTGTTCACAAAGCAAGGCTTAAACCTGCAGAATCTTATCTAGTACTCATGGCAACTCTGAGAGGTTAAGTATTAAGATACCCATTTCACAGATGTAGAAAATGAGACTTGGACAAGTTTTGCTTTGAGGAAATGTGAATAAATAAGTCATGGGAGGAGGACCTGGACTCAGGCACAAAGTTAAGGGGACACCAGAAAAACTCAGCAATCAAGAGCAATGATATTCTAATGCCATATTTTTTAATTACTGCAAAAAATCTATGATGAACAAAGTATCAACATTTTAAATTAAGACAGGATTAATAACAGGGCTTGCTGAGCCATATTGAAGCCTGGGGAAGAAAGGAAATATCAGTAATACTGATTCTGTCTTTATTTATCTTGTTTAATGAGTCTTTTCAGCTTCTCGTTAATTTTGTGCTTGAGGGTAGGTTGCCTCACTCGCCTCACCTTAGTTCCGGCCCTGCATGGGAGCCAGAATTACCTCCCTTAATCACACATGTGATCACATCAGGCCCCTGATCGAATCCCTCCCGGGGCTTCCTATTACCTACAGGAAAGAGTCCCAGTGCCCAAGCCTGGCTCAGAGAGGCTTCTGGAATTGAGGGGACACACACAACGCGCCCTGAACCAGGCTGTGATTCACATACATTAAATTATTAATCATCTTTGGGCCAGGGCCACCGGCCTCCAGACTTCGACTGGATCCTGGTTTGGATCTTGTTCGGTCATTTACTAGCAGTGTGATGTTGGATGATGCACTTAATAAGTCCCAGGGGTCTTAGTTTCTCACCTGAAAGAGGGGGAAACAGTCATTGTGGTCTCATAGAGTTGCGAGAAAATCAGTAATAAAAAAGAAGGATAAAAAATAACATTGAGTTTCTCCCAGCATCTAGAGCACAGTAAGTGCTCAATTAATTCATTCAACAAATAGTTGTCAAGCATCTGCTATGTGCAGGTACACAGGTGCTGGAGCGCTTGGGGGGCTCAATAATGCTAGTTACTGCTGTTACTGTTAACAGCAGCCCACAAGGTAGGTACCACGATTTTCATCCTCATTTTATAGGCAAGGAAACTGAGGCTCAGAGGGATTAAGTAACACACCCAAGCTAAACCAATAATTAAATTGAGAAGATGGGATAGGACCCCAGCAGGAGGTGTGGTTCCAAAGTCCGCAGTTCTTAGTGAGGGCTCCTGGAGCCTTGCCTGAGTGCGTTTGTCTCTCCGTCAGGACCACGAGCTTCTGGTGGGTAGCGCCCCTGGTGTCTTCAGCCTTGTGTCTGCCTCAGGCTTAGCAAGGAGCTTTGCACACAGTAAGTGCTTAACAAAGGGCCAACAAAATAAACCGCATCTGGTCTTGTAGCGTTCTTGAATACGCTTTGTGGTGTGTGCCCTGGTATTTACTCCCATGATGGAGAATGGTGTGGTTCTTCTCTGAACTAGTTCCCTTCAAGGATAGAGAACCTGGCTCAGGTGGTGGAGGTGAGTCCAGAATGCAGCTCATCTTTCCCCCACCCCACCCCATGCACCTGCTTCTCCTCAAGGTTTCAGTGAACACAGCACAGTGCACTGACTGCTGATACAAGACACCCAGGCATTCTGTCCCTTTCCTCCTTCCCTGTCCCCTGACAGTCACTCAGCCTCCACATGCTGGAGATCCCACCTCCTAAGTCTTTTTCCCATCAGCCACTTTTCTCCATCCTCCCACCACCCTCGTCCAGGCTTCCAGTGTGTCTTGCTTGGATGCCTGTAGCCACCTCCTACTTCTCTGCCTGCTTCCAACCTTTCCCCCGTCCCATTCCACTCTCTATTGGCCAACCAGAGGCCTCTTTTCAAACCACAGATTTGACCCCAGCCTCTTTCCTCCTTCAAACCCTGCCAAGGCTCAGCTTGCCTGTAGCAGTGGTCTCTGGAGTGGGGCATCTGCAAACTGGAGGCAACGCAGGATGATCCTCCCAGGTGTGGGAAAAAGGTATAAGAACTTCTGTTTCCGTGTGTTTTCTATCATATCTGTTTTGAAAGTTATACTTCTGGGCATGTTTTATAATGTACTGTCTTAGTTCAGTTTATAATGTACTGTCTTAGTTCAGGTTCCCTGGAAGTAGAGCCTGAGGCAAGGATTTGGATCCATGTGACTTACTGGGGTGGGGAGCACTCAGGAGAGACCTATGCGAGAGTCAGGGAAGCAGTATGGAGAAGAGGGAAAAAGCTACGCAAGGGTGTGATGTCAGCTGGAGTCTAGCTTCAGCCTGGTCCATACGGGATCTCTGGCAGGTGAATTGCATCACAGGGGGTTGACCTTTTGTGTCCCTCTGTCAGCCACCTGACCCTAGGGTGGTGAGGGGTGTCAACTTCAAAGTGAGACATCTCCCTTTAGCCAAGGGCAGTTGCTCAGATGAGAGGACAGCTCTTTTATGAATGAGTATACCCCCTGGGAAAGGGAACGGTCACCAAGACTGTCGACTATATGTACAGGGGTGTGGGAAGAAAGGATTAGGCTGTCTATTTATATCTGTTTTCCATTTCTTCCTTTTACATTTTATGTATTTTCTCCATGTTTTATAATAGACATCTCCATAATGCACATGATGTATTAGTATAGGATTATGTGTGTAATTTAACAATAAATATATCAATGTGGTGGAGGATTAGGTTAAAACTCATGTCTTTTTGACTCCCTGCGGGATATAGACGAACTTGAATCCACATCTGAATCCCAAGTCCCATGGCTGGAATCCAGTCATGCATAAAAGCCAGAGCTGGGATGGGCAGGGATGCAGCTCAAGCAGCTGAAATCTAGACATTAGAGGGGCTCAGCTTTGTTTATTTTGGAATCCAGCATTAGAACACTTTGACCCAGTCTCACTGGTCACCTCATCACTCACTGGGAGTGTGGGAAGGGGATGATTGCCCCAAGGGGAGTCCTTGCAGCTGTTTTTAGAGGGTCTGGTAATTCTGACCTCTTCCTATGCCTCAACCCTTAATGGAGCCTCCTGATGCTATGAAATCCACAACCCATCTCGTCCTTGACCAAGAACAGCAGCCAGAGTGGAAAGCCCCATGGGACAGGGGAGCCAATGGTGTGAAGGTCATCCGCTTTCTAACAAAAGGTGTTCTCGCTCTGTGCCTGGCTGGGACCTCTGTGCAAATTACTCCACGCCGAGCTTCTGGGCTGGTACTGGGAGATCTAAATTCAGGTCACACCTGGAATAGATGGCCGTGAAAAAGGAGGGACTCAAAAGTCAGACAGAGTTGGGACCCAACCTCACTTTGGCCAAGTACCAAACCTTACTAGCTGTGAGACCTTGGGCAACTTAGGTAATTTCTCTGAAGTTAAGGTCTTTACAACATCTAGGTCAGTTTCCCAAAGCTGAACGCAGGACAGTGAGCTGTGAGCAGAGTCCTAACAATAATTGAGCACTTGCTATATGCCCAGAACTATGCGAAATGAGATGTGTATATCTATATGTATATGTACACATATAATGTGTGTACACACACACACACACACACACACACATATACACATATATATTCTAATTTTATAATCTCAATAACCCTATTAGCTGGGCATGTTGACCTTATTTTATAGCTGAGGAATCTGGGGCTCATCGAGGCTAAGTGACTGACTCATCACTGCTTGTAGGTGATGGAGCTGGGATTTGAACTGGGACCGCTTACCTCCTCACCATCCCCTTCACTGCCTCACATATCCTCCCTTAGTTATCAGCACCCCAAGTACAGACTCCAAACCCTTCGGAGACAGCAAAGGCCTTGTTTGCAGGCAGCTGGAAATCATAACTAGAAAGCAGAAATCATCTTTATTAAAATTCTGCAAGGTAGCCAGTTGGGTGTAGAAATGCACACATCCATGCTTTGAATGTCTTCTTTATCCCGGTTTGTGCCTACCCTAAATTAAAACCCCCTGAAGGTACCGCTGTCTTAATTAACAGTTTGCCTTGTTAACACTGTAAACATTTCTCTTGCTATGGAGCAGGTCGTGCCAATTAAAGGCAGAGACAAGGCTGAGCATGAGGGTAGCACGTACTCACCCGCTGAGAAGGCCAGGCTCCTCTTGCCCACCTGGTCCCCACGTTTCTCCTGGGAGGTCAGGGAGACACAGGGCCCTAGGATGACAGCTGCTCCTACACAGTAAGCAGCTACCAATCTACAGGCTACCCTTGGAGGTTGGGAGCTTGGGTTTGGAGCCATTGAGACCTGGGCACATGTTCTGGCCCCTCTCTGAGCCTCAGTTGCCTCAGCAGTGCTTAGCTCAAGGGATGATGCAGTACTTACCCTCTGAGCCCAGGTGAGGCTTGATGAATAGATGTGCACAAAGGTACTCAATACAGTGCTTGGCACTTAAGGATGGATGCTCTTCTCCTCTCCCCCTCCATCTCCTCTAATGGGACATTTTTTTATGCCTTTTGGCCACTGAGCATCAGTATAATGTCTTCCTGGGTGGGGGTATTTTCCCTTGTCCAGAGTCCACGTCCCCAAGAGAAAAGCCAAAAAACTCACTTGCCATCTCCCTTGTAAGTTTGTGGTCCAGTCTTGGGACCCAATGCTGGAAGATTTGGATTTTTTGGGAGGGGAGGGGTAAACTTTTTATTGAAAGAGTAACATATATATAGAAAATCACAACAAAGCCTAAGTATGTTGCTTGCATAATATTTATAAATTGAACATAGTCCTATAACCAGTGCCTAAAATATTGAAACAGTGTTCCCAGCTCCCCAGAAGACCCGGCTGAGCCTCCTTCCAGCCACCCCAAGAGTATCTATATCTTGACTTCTAATGCATAGGCTATTATTGGCTAGTTTTAAAATTATAGAAATGGCGAATTATATAAGTTAATGAAGATATATATGGAATTAATAGAATTAATTATATATATATGGAATATGGAAAATATAAATTATATTGTGCATGTAGTTATTATATCATTCATCCCCATTGCAGGGTAGTATTCCAGTAGATGATGATACCATAGTTAATTTATTAATTCAACTGTTAATGGACATTTGGGTGTTTCCAGTTTTCAGCTAATACAAGTAGGGCTGCTATGAATATTCTTGTACATGTTTTATTGGTGAAACATATGTATGCATTTCTTTTGAGTTAGAACTGCTGAGTCAAAGATGATATGCACTAGTTGGCTTTAGCAGGTACTGCGAAATCATTTATAAAGTGTTTATACCAACTTTACCACTGCCACCGGTCAAATATATGAGAGTTTGCAATTGCTCCAACCTTTGTGTCTACACCTTTTACCTTTTAGCCTATTCTGGTAAGAGTGAGAAATATTACATGGTGGTTTTAATTTGTATTCTCTAATATCTGAGTACCTTTTCATATACTTATTGGCCAGTTGGAGACCATCTTTTGTGCACTTCCTGTTTCGTGTCTTCTGCCAATTTTTCTCTTTGGGTTGTCTGCCTTTTTCTTACTAATTTGTAGTTCTTTTAATACTTTGGTTAAAAGTCCTTTTTGAATTTGCAAATATCCCATTCCCACTTTCCTGGGTGTGTTTTCATTCCCTCCATGGTATCTTTTGATTACTATCAACAGTTGTGGCTGTAGTCCAATTTATCAGTATTCCCCTTAGGTAGCACTTTTGTGACCCTATTAAGACATTTTTTGCCTACCCCAAGGTCATGAGACGCTCTCCTGTGTTTTGCCTAAATGTTCTATTGTTTTCCTTTTCACATTTAGCTGTGCCAATCCATCCGATACTGATTTCTTTGTATGGTGTGAGGTAGGGTTCAAGCTGAATTTTTGTTTTCTAGCATGGATTGACCCAGCACCAGTAATTGAAAACAACATCCTTCTCCCTCTGCTTCCAGGGAATTTTGTTATAAGTCAGGTGACTATGAGTGAGTCGATTTCTGGACCCTATTTTGTTCCATTGGTCTATATGTCTAACCTTTAGAAAACTTTCATATGAAAGAGAGGTTTGTGTAGAAGGAGGTACTCCCAAGGGACCCATTTTTGGTAATGATTGTGCAAGGGGCAGGAAGAAATCCATCCAGCTTCTGGAAGCAGCCGTGGCAGGGTCCTAGAGCCTTGGTAGTATGGATTATAGAGTGCGGGTCCTCAGTGGCACTGGCTGTAGGGTCTCCCCTGGAGCAGTCCAGGGGGATAAAATGGGCATTGACCTTGGTCTTGTAGACTCGAAGCTGAATTCTCTGTTCCTTCCATAAGGCTGGATGCAAAGAATTTGAATCCTCCATGCTCGCCTTCCCCTGAAACCAATTTCAGACCAAGGAGCCCCTGTGTGCTCCTTCCCCAGTAAACTGTGAAATACAAGGTCTCCTTGAAATACTTTTATACACTGCTCACTTCAGTTTAATATATGAGACACTGCATCATAGTCTGGAGGTTCAAAATTACCTCGAAGTAATCATTTCCTAGAGGGCTGGTAGTAAACATTCTGTCACATAGCTATAGATTGTCGCCTGTCGCCATCAATCAGCTCCCAGGGAGATATTAAGGGGAATGATACGGGAGTGAATTGAGAACAGGTGCACATGGCTGCCAGCTCTCTGCAGAGGGAAACAGGCTTGGTGGCCTATGGCAGGCTGGCTTTGTGGGGCGCGGGCTCTGTCGGCACGACAGCCCAAGGTTGTGGGTCTGGGTAGCCTGTTGGCATAACTCAGCTCCAGGGTCATGGGATCCCTTAACCCTAATCTTGGCCTTCTGACATCTTCCCTACATCCTTCAGACCAAAGCCATCACCTGCGTTTGCACAGTAATAATAGTTGCCATTTATAAGCACCCACTCTGCCCTACGGAGTCTGCTAATCCTTTTCAGGCATCATCTTATTAATCTTCAGAGTGACACCAGGAGGGAATTATAATGTTAGCCCTATTTCACAGCTGAGGAAACTGAGGCTCAGAGATGTGGGAAAACTTGCAAAGTCACACAGCTGGTCAATGGCAGAGCCAGGACTTGAACTTGAGTGTTCCGCCTCCAGAGGCCAAGTGCTAAATCACTATGCGCTGCCTCTGTTAAACATCCAGCCCTGCACTGAGCCCATGAGCTTGTATCCCCATTAAACTTTGATGCATGCTGTTCTTGTTCCATTGTACAGGTGAAGAAACTGAGGCTCTGAGAAGTGTACAGCTGCTCATCCAAGTTCAGCAAGTAGATGGCATTGCCAAAATTCCACTCCAGGGGTCTTTGGCCACACACCTAAAACTTCCTCCTTGAGAAGACAGCTAGAGTACAGGTAAAACATCACTGCCTGCAGACTTGCAGCATATGTGCTGGTTCACCTTGTGGACCTAATGGCTTGGTGAACTTCAGCCCAAGTCCCCAACAGGGTCAGATCGGGTTTGAGGAACTGAGGTTGATACAATGTGAACGACCCTCTTAAGAAAATTAGTAATGAAACTTAGGTATGGGAGTACCTATTTATTTGGCAGGTGCATTCAGATGACAGTCCTGAAACTTATACTTCGTGAATGTCAAGGTCAGTCCACTCTGGTCCCCAAGCTCCTGTGGGATCCCACCTTGGACACTAAATCTCCAACAATGAAAAGCCTTTTCCTGCCTCAGTTGGCATTTCGGGAAATCTGAGCTGGAAAGAAGCATGATGTGGCTGACTTAGGGGTTTTCAGCTTGTCAGTGTCATCTTTGGGCTCTTCCCAGGACTGGGAAGGGGTGAGAGCCCTGCTTGACTCCAATCCAGTGCTACTCAAAGTGTAGTCTCTGAGCTGTGCCTCTGAGCTTTGTCAACTCTGGGACAAGATCAGTAAGACACCAAGAACTGGCATGTAGAAACTTCTATAGCAACCTAGCCCTGCACAGGGGCCGAGTGCACTTGCCTTGTTGAACCAGGTGTAGCCCGGTCAGAGTGTTGTTGAAATTCAGTGGTGAGCTGCCTGTGGCGTGAGTGGGTACTAATGCAGAGTAGGATCGAGTGACGGGTAGCAGCTGCATGCACGACTAGGACTAGTCCGTGATGTACTGGGAAAAAACAAAGCTGGCCCTTCATTGCAGACAGGTTGACATGCACTGGTCTAAGCCTTATTAGGGACATTGCTGTTTTCAAAACACCCTGTCGTCAGCATTTCATTTCACAAACAAGTAAACCTCAAACCAAGACAACATTAACAACAACAACAAAAACCCAAACCCAACCTACTGATGATTTGTTTGAGGTCTGGTTTAGTTTCTTTCTTTTTTTTGTATTGAAGTATAGTTGATTTACAATGTTGTGTTAGTTTCTGGTGTACAGCAAAGTGATTCAGTTATATATATATATTTGTGTGTGTATATATATATGTGTCAGGACCTCCCTGGTGGTCCAGTGGTTAAGACTTTGCCTTCCAGTGCAGGGGGTGCGGGTTCGATCCCTGGTCGGGGAGCTAAGCTCCCACATGCCTCTGGGTCAAAAAACCAAAACATAAAACGAAGCAATATGGTAACAAATTCAATAAAGACTTTAAAAATGGTCCACATCAAAAAAAAATCTTTAAAAAAATGTGTATATATATATACTCTTTCATATTTTTTTCTGTTATTGGTTATTACAAGATATTGAATATAGTTCCCTTTGCTATATAGCAGGACCTTGTTGTTTATCTGTTTTATACATAGTAGTGTGTATCTGTTAATCCCAAGCTCTTAATTTATCCCTCCTCCACCACCCTGTTCCCCTTTGGTAACCATAAGTTTCTTTTCTATGTCTGTGAGTCTGTTTCTTATTTGTAAATAAGTTCATTTGTATCTGTCTTTTTATATTCCACAGGTAAGTGATATCATATGATATTTGTCTTTCTCTTTGTGACTTCAGTTAGTATAATCATCTCTAGGTCCACCCATGTTGTTGCAAATGGCATTGTTTCATTCTTTTTTATGGTTGAGTAATATTCTTTTGTATATATATACACCACGTCTTTATCCATTCATCTGTCAATGAACACTTAGGTTGCTTCCATGTCTTGGCTATTGTAAATAGTGCTACAGTGAACACTGGGGTGCATGTGTCTTTTTGAATAATGAAATGAACATTGGGGTGCATTTGTCTTTTCTGGATATATGCCCAGGAGTGGGATTGCTGGATCATATGGTAACTCTATTTTTAGTTTTTTAAGGAACCTCCATACTGTTCTCCATAGTGACTGAGCCAGGTTACATTCCCACCAACAGTGTAGGAGGGTTCCTTTTTATCCACACCCTCTCCCGCATTTATTATTTGTAGACTTTTTGATGATGGCCATTCTGACTGGTGTGACGTGATACCTCAATGTAGTTTTGATTTGCATTTTTCTAATAATTTGTGATGTTGACCATCTTTTCATGTGCCTGTTGGCCATCTGTATGCCTTCTTTGTTTTTCTCACTTTTGTGTGTGCCAATGGGCTAATATTTGGCCAATTTCAGTTGGTTATAACTCTAGGCTGTGTGTCTCATTTGGGGGATGGCAGGTCCCTTATTATGGTGATGGCAAGAGTGCAAGAGATTGTAAACGTGATGCCTCTTGATGCTTGGAACTGTAACACTAAGACTTCCTCCCATACTTCATTGGCCAAGACAAGTCACATGACTAAGCGCTAATGCGGCAAGGTAGTAGACTCCACCCACAAGTCACATGGCAAAGAGCATGGGGGTATAATTGTGTTTAAGGGAGGATGTGGCATTGGGAGCCGTAATCCAGTTTACCAGCTGGATTAACCAGTTTAATTGGCATTGGGAGCCATAATCAGTTTACCAGCTGATAACCACGAATGCCAGGAAAAGCACTTAGCAACAAGCCTGGCCAGAGTAGGTGCTTGATAAACACTGTGTATTCTCCTAGGAAGTAGACTCCCGCAGCTTCCTCTGAAACTGTTGTGTGGGAGTGACTCTCCCTCCATGAGAGGTTCCAGGGCTGAGTTGTCTTTCCATCCCAGCATTAAGCCAGGGAGAAAAGACTGTGGCGTAATGCACCCAATGCTTTAAGTTCCTAGGAAGAAAGATCCCAATTGGAGGCTGCCAGAACTGTTATCGGCTGCTTACATGTCCATTTGCCCATCCACCACTCACAAAGTGCTCTATTTATTTGCACACACTCTGTAATACAGCAGTGGAGGGAGAATTCATTAAGGCAAATTGTGAGGGTCGCTTTCAAAAAAAATTTTCGTCTCTCTGTTTTATGCAGTGCATAGTTCCCTGTTTAATGAGAACTCTGCAAGTCCATTTTCCTTAAGGGTTTAATACAAATATAATTTAAAAAATTAAGACAGATGTGGAAAGTGCCAAGGGAAGCTATTTCTCCCATTAACTCACGGAGTAGACCTTCTCGATGCTGCAAGATGTATGGGGAGGAGAAAGACTCCAGAAGCTATCAAGAGTCCTTTAAGGTTACATAAAACTCCAGCGTGGGTTTATGTGGTTCAGGGATTCCTGCCGAACAGATAGGAATTAGATTTACTGGTTGAGTAATGGGACTGTTACTAGCTGGCAGTTTAATTAATGCTGATATAGGAGCTTTGCTTTTTCTTGGAATTTGGACTACAGAGCAGTGAGAAGTGGGCATTTACATTTTTCAAAGTTTCTCTGAATAATCTTGGTTGCTTTTGGAGGGGAGGGGAGAATGGGGTGTTTGAGGGAGGGAGAGCCTTGGGGTGTTGGAGGCCCCTGTGCAATTCCCAGCTCCCTACATGCAGCATATCTGGGGCAAATTGTCCACTGCAATTTGATTGCTTTCCATCCTGCTGCCACCACTGGCTTCTTGAAGCAAGGTAGTACCTGAGCTATAATCACTTAAATAATAATAATAATATTATTATTGTTAAAGAAGCTAAGGATTAGTATTGCTAAAATTTTGTGGTGCTTATTTTGTTAATTTCACTGGGAGGCTGGTGTTGTTATCATCATCCCCATTTCACAGATCAGTAAACCAAGACTCAGTCACTCAGAACAGGCAGAGCTGGGAATTGAAACCTATGTCCGTGTCTTGAACCATGTGCTACCCTTTTCTTTGTGACAAATGGGCCATCTGCGTCTTAGAGATGTGGGGGAAAATTCCAAGCCTGAACAGCAGGTGCGGACAGAGTGAGAACTATCTTTCTTACCTAGCGGCTTTCCCCACTGCATCTCTTGAATTTAATACGGGGATTCTGACTCACTTTACTATTAGCCTGCATCACACTCATTAAGAAATAGAAATATGCTCCTCTCCCTCATCTGGAAAACAATAAGCAAACTCACATTGATGGAGGGTTTACCGTGTTGCAGGCACTCTGCTGAGTGCTGTGTTCTTTATTTCGTTTAATCTTCAAAATACATGCTGGGAAGAAGGTACAGTTGGCCCTTTGTTTCAGTGGGTTCTGCGTCCCCAGTACCAAGGGCCGCCTTTGGGACTTGAACACCTGGGGATTTTGGTATCTGCAGGGGGCGTGGTCCTGGGACCAATCTTCCGCAGATACTGAGGGACAACTCTATGTAACGCTCTCTGCTTTCTAGATAAGGAATCTGAGGCTCTGAGAGGTGAAATGACTTGCCCAAGGTCACACAGCAGGAAGTGGTTCAAACAAGATCCAGACCCAGCTCTGTCTGAAACTCCCAAGCCTTTGCACTGAACCCTAAGGCTAGATAGACACGATAGCTGGGTTTTCCTTTACTTCACTTTACCAGCATCCCAGGCTGCCTCCATCCCAGATAATTGAGAGCTGCCTGACCCAACGCAGCCTGTCACACCTGGGAGTTATTTTTAGCATGGTTCTATATAAATCCTTCTTCTCAGAAGGTAGGAAGGAGTCTGCTTGCCTTGGCGCATTCCCTGGTTGGCATATTGGTTTAAGGTCTCCTTGGTGTGCTGTGAGTTGTAAATCAGGAGATCCTCTGACCTCATTGAGATGGACACGGGTTCCTGAATCAGCAGTTTGGGAAACGCCCTCTTCTCTGCCTTTCTTGGGCTGCCATTCATTAAGTAATCCTAGAGAGAACTAGATTCCTTTCTAACCAAGGAAATGTCTTTGGTTTCCCTCTATGTTCAGTTCAAAAGTAGTTGAAAACCATTTTCGTGTCTTTACCATGTTGCCAAAAATGTTTTAATTGATGGATAAACATCAAGAACTAGATAATGTCCAGAGAATTATGGAGAGGAGAGGATGACTCCTAAGTTCATGTTCACTTTGTCAAAGTTGGTAACTGGCTTCAAGTAAGTTAAGTTTCTGTCTACCTGGATCAAAGAAAATAAGAGGGCAGGTTTTAATTTTGCAAGGGTACTTGGATTTTCCATTTAGGACCAACAGAAGTGACTTTTGCATCACACAGACCTCTGCTCTCCACTTCTTCATCTGTGCCAGACATCACTAATAGATCATGGCAGTACAGCCTGCTCAGACTAGTTGTGATCTTAAAATCCTTCCCAGTAGAGGGAACCAGGCACCTTCTGCCACTGATCAAAATTGGGTTAGAGGTGAAATCAATTTGCCAAGTGTGTCTGGATGCTGTTTTATGTCCTCTTTGAGTTTAGGCATCTGTCTTTTCCTATCAGACAGCCTCAGATACACAGATTGAATTAAGATGCTAATCAAGGCTTCATCATTTGATGATGAAGATTTGATGATGATTTGATTTCACATCATTTGATGTGAAAACAAATAGTGCTCTGATTCTTAAATAATGAGAAATGAAGGCTTAGGGGGTGATTTGTTGAAGGTCACACAGTCAGTAAGTGAGGGAGAGGGTTAAGTAAATTTGTGAGTCAGATCCAGGTCCCTGTCTTGGCTGTACCATTTCCTCATTTAGCGAAGTTGGGCAAGTCACTTCAAATATCTGAGCCTAAGTTTCCTCATCAGTAAAATGGGACTAGAATGCTACCTCAGTGAGCTATGGTGAGGATTAAAATGAGATACTGCATATGAAATGCCTAGGAGAGGACCTGGTAGGTAGAGGAAGTGCCTGATAAACGTTAGCCATTATTTGTCCAGTTTTCTTAAAAATATCTTATGCACAAAAACCAGTATACATTGTTAGGAAATCTGATGACTCTGGGTGCCACTATTCCCATTTTACAGATCATGAAACACAGACTTAGAGAAATAAGATGGCTTTCCCAAAATCACACAGAAAGTAAATAGAAAAGCTAGAATTCAAATGCCAGACATGGCAAAGCACGAGTCCTTACTTCCTTAAAATCTTATCCAGATATCCCTCGCTCAATGCAATGTATCATGACCATCCTTTTAAAATTTCTCTCTGCCCCCATGTCTGTTTCTCCTCACCCTCCTTTGTTCTCTCCAAAGCACTTTTTGCCTTCTAAGACACAATCTCTTACTATATAATTTGCTTATTTATCTTGCATATATTTAATTGCCTGTCTCACTCCTACTTGACTATCCCCCAGGGCAGGGGATTTAATTAATTTTGTTAACTGCTGTATTCACTGCTCTGAGCACAGTGCCTGACACACAGTGAGCACTAAATGTTCACTAAATATTTGCTGAATAAACACATGAAGTCTACCTGGCTCAGAAGCTTCCTTGTTGGATCACGCTGTGTCCTACACGATTTGTAATCAGTTCTTAGTTGTTGAACGCCGACCATGTTCTAGGCATCATGGAGCCATCGTAAATACATTGTTGCTAAATGTGACCATAACCATTCATGGAAGGGACGATTATCCAGGCTTTGCAGTTCAGGAAACTGACGCTCAGCAAGGTTATGTGACTTGGTTCTCATCAGACATCTATTAAGGGGCAAGTGGGGAGTCATATCTAGGTCAGCTGGGCTCCAAGACCTGCTCTCCTTCCCCAGCCTGTGTTGAATTATAAGAACTGGCCTCCTTCTCAGCAGGTGCTTATGAGTATCATCCTTGGACCAAAATTTTTGTTTGAGAACCAGACCCTCCTTCAGTTTAAAAAACTCATCAGACCTCATGGGTGGGCTCTGTTGTATACATATCCCAGGATTGGAGCCCACCGAAACCTACTGAAACAGAATCCCTGGGGTTAGAGGAAGTGATGGGGAGTCCAGGAATCTGATTTTTAATAAGAACCTAGGTGATTTCTATGATCAGGCTAATCTGGAAAACAGTAATGGAATTCATGCATCCATCTACTCACCCATTTCCTCATCTTTAAAGTGGGGGTAATACCAGTACCCAGCTTATATGATTGTTGTAAGGATTAAATAAGGGCATATTAGGAAATGATTAGAACATTGCCTATCAAGTAAGTTGTAAGAGGTGATTAAGACTTGGGCACCTCCTGTGACTGGTAATTAGGGACATAGCAGAAACAAACAGACAAGGCCTTGCCTTCCTGGTGCTGACCATGTAGTTGGAATGAGCACAGATTTTGGCATCAGATAAAACTGGATTAAACTCCCGCCTTTGCCACTCACACTCAGGTGTGCACATGACCAAGCTACTGAACTTCTCTGGATCCATTTGCTCCAATGTGAGGATAATAAAATTAACAACAAAAGCAGTATTATAGCTTTGTTGTTGTTTGTATCAACTAGAAGAGATTGAGGCTCAGAGAGGCAAAGCAACTTTCCTAAGGTCACACAGCTAGTGAGTGTCAGAGCTGGGATTTGGATTCGCATCTTTTAGACTCTGAGGATGGAATGTTCACCTGCCACGTGTTGTGGCTTCCCACAGAGAGAGGGGTGGCTATAAAACTCACAGGGAATGGGTGGAAAGGATAACAGGCCTGGTGAAGGCTTCACCCAACATACCCGCACACTGAAGCACATTATACCGAGACCCTGTGGGAACTCCCCTGTGACAAAACGATGTCCAGACTTACCTAGTTTCCACTGACTTCACACAGAGCCAGCCTTCCCAGGTTCTCCTGCAACACAGGCATTTGGAGAGCTCCTTGGAAAGATTTTGACTTCCCTAATCTCACCAGGCACAAGGAAGGTTTGGGAGACATGAAAGGCAGCAGTTATTTATTTCATGAATAGATAACGGCAAGCCATTTAGAGGGAGCAGTGGCAGGAAGATGAAAAAGCTATTAATACAGTTGGAAGCTCATTTCTTTCGGAGTGGTCAGCAGCTGCCGGAGAGGACAAAAACTAGAAAATACTGCAGTGGGTGCTCCTGACAACACAAGTTATTCAGGAGATATTAAAGTACATTGTTCACCTTAGTAATAAACCTTTTTTTAATGTTTATGAGATCTGTTCAAAGGCATCCTGATGGATGAAACCCAATAACATTTATAGGGGTGTGTGTGCGCGTGTGTGTGCGTGCCTATGTGTACTCGCATTTCTTTTGTTCTAGTAACCTTTGTAAATCATTTCTTTGAGCTGATGTACTCAACAGTGGCTAGGCAGGGTCTACATGATGCAACGTGAAGTCCATGCCTCTGTTCCCTGGGTAATTGTACTCTTCGTGATGTCTGCTGCGCTGCAGATGGGACTCTGGGAAGCTGGGAGCTGATCTGAGGACTGATGGGAGTAGAAGAAAGACTCCAGTTCTGAGAAGAGAAAAATCAAGAGGAGCAGGGAGATGAGAAGGATAGGCAGCGTTTCCCAGTGTGTGTTGGGAATATGTTCTCACCCAAAGAGGGGCCCGTGGGAACAGGATTTGGGGGAATCCTTGCACTTCTGACAAGAAGAGAGATTCACAACGTATAGGAAGCATCCTGTTAAAGGTTCTTGAGATTAAAGTGATCCCCTTAACAAGGCTTAATTCCACTTTTCCCAGACTCTGACCACAGCACAGCCCCTGCAAAAGCTCTAGAGCCTTAGAGAATGCTTTCAGGAATACAGCTTTTACGCGATAAAACTGGGCAAAGCTGTTAATCATTGTAACTAAGCCATGATGGCATCTCTACACACGACTATTAGCTCACTTATTTTGAATGAAATGACTTGTCAATTTGGTTCAGGAACTGACCAAATTAGACAATCTACTAGTTTAACGTGTTTTTTTCCAGTTGACTTGGTTTATTGTTTGATTTAGGACTCAGGCACGCATCCAGTTTAACTGGGAGGGATGAACTTGGTTTTGACTCCATTATCCAGTTTCACAGACTGATTAGATACACCAGTTAGGGAGTCAAGTGCACCAGGGTTAAATTCTGGCACCTTCAGTTCCTAGAGGTGTGACTTTGGGAATGTTACAGAATCTCTTTATTTAAGTCTCAGTTTCCTCATCTAGAGAATGGGAACAATGTTTACTGGACCTATTTTATTGGCTTATGGAGATTAGTTGAAATAATGCAGATAAAAAGTTTGGCACAGAGCTGGCACATAGTGACTTCTTCATAAGTGTTGGTCATCATCGTCATCATGAGAAGGAAGGGGCTGGGGCTCACAGGTGAACCGTAAATCTTTCTTCTGTCCTCAGGGATGCTTGAGGAAAGTTGGACTCTTTCTGATAATGACGGAAGGAATGTACCCACTAGAGACAAATGATGCTGTTCCTGAGGTGGCTGTATGCCCATCACTGATCCAATGATGTCTCGGAGCCCACTGTACTTGGTTGTTGGGTTTCCTTATTACATGACCTGTAGTTTATGGAGTGCAGCTGCTGAAGAATGAGAAACATGTGCCCCTCAGGGCACTACATCACTAGCAAGGTATTCAAGGCTCCAAGATCCTGAAGCTTCCCTATGCCGATGTGACCCACAGTCACACCAGCTCTCATGCTTTAGACCAGAATGGTGATTAGGACATTGGACATTGGCTCTGGATGTCCAAGGCCTTTGTGATGCTGCTAGCCTAAGATGCTGCTGTGCTCCTTATTCTGTATCCCTTCTTAAGGTGAAAGAAGTCTCATGCCTGGTGAGCCTATCATGTGTCTTGTGAATTCCAATGACAATCCAAACCTGAAAGCCACTCCAGTGGTCTTGAAAGTATTAAGAGATTTGCAGTTAAAAATATCTAGACTCTGTTTGACATTGCCATTTATCCACTGGGAAACTTTAGGCAAGTTACTTAATCTCCCTGAGCCTCAGGCTCCTCTTCTGTAGAATGGGGATGAGATTGTATACTTCATAGCATTGTGATTCATTTAATGAGATAGTATATGTCAAATGCCTAGAATAGTGCCTGGCCCCAAACTGAGTGATTGTGTGAAATGCCTGGTATCATGCCCTGCACTGGGTCTAGGCAAGGGGATTTTCCACAGACTTCTTTCCTGCTCATCAGGGACCACCTGGCTCAGGCACTAAATCCCCAGTTAGATATAAAGTTGTCCCTTGCCCAACATTTAGCTTTCTCTGGACTCTCATTAGGCGTGTCTTAATCTATAGATAGAGCATGAGTTTCATGAGGCCAGTGAAAGTCTAATTCATGTCTAATTCCCTTCCCTATTGTTTGGCAAACTGTTGCAAATGCCTACATGGTGGTATAGTTAAAATGTAGGACAGGTGTTAAGGAGCTGAAGAAGTTAAACCTGGACTGGTATGATGATGTCGCGTAGTGATGGCCAGGCTGAGTGTGGACTCTCTCCTATGTGCAGTGGGGAGCCAGAGAGGGCTTCTGAGCAGGGGAGTGGTCTGATCAGCCCCATACGGTATGATAACAATGATGATGTTAGTGACATCAGTAAGGACGGTGCTGATGACGGGGAGATCTAAGCTCATCCTTTGTACCAGAAACTGTGCCAAGTCCTTTACACCCATCATGGCCTCTAGTCCTCACAAGGACCCTCTGAGCTTGGATACTGGATAATTGGCCATGTGCCGGGTGGATTGAAGGGCAGAACGACTGGAGTCTTTTGAGACTTGGTATAGTCTTCACTTAAGAAAGGACAATGGAAATGGAATTGACAAGCCCCCAAACCCACAGCACATATCTGTCAGTTTTACTGGCCAGCCAGACACCTCCCTTGTTCAGTAAAATGTTCAACCACATCAATATAATCCCTTGTGTCAGAGCTGCCAAAGTAGTCATGGCTCCACTACTCTATAGGAAGAGACTTATTAGCTTTAAAAGGGAGGTTGTGACTCATTTGTAGCTGGGCCACAATGTCCCCAGAGAGGACATTCTACAAAGTGTCTGTTATGGGGGCTTTGCATGGTGTAATGCATGAAGTAGCTGATTTGGGGCAATTTTCTCTTAGCCAGAGGCTCTACTCTCCTAACTTGAGATTTCCTTTTCTCTTCCATGAAAACCTCTTCTGGGACTATTCTAAGACTTTCGGTTGGTCATTGACTATGTTACTTTTCTTCCACAATTCCGGTTCTAAATGCTGCCACCGTCCTCTGACTTAAGTCAGAAATCAGTGTCATCCTACCAGACCTCTCTGTCCAGTCCTATCAGTCACCAGGATTGCCAAAATGAATCCCCCAAGAGTCCTTCCATCCATCCCCTTCTCTTCACCCTGACTGCCACCACCATCCAGGACGCCATTATTGCTCATATAAAGGATGGCAGTGGCATCCCAGCTGGTCTCTCTGTCCCCAGGCTTGTCTCTCCATCCTGTCCTTCACACTGCAGCTAGAACGCTGTTTTGAAGATTCATATCTGCTATGCCAGTTTCTTGTTTCAAAACCCAAACCCCATGTCCTGGCATTCAGTGCTAGTCATAACCTGGCCCCTCCCTAGCTCCCTGATCTCAAGCTGCCACTCCTTGCATGCTCCAGCCGTGCCACACCTTCAAGCAGGTCCCCCAAATCACCAGGCTCTCTCACACTCTTCTGGGGACTCAAGTCCTCAGCCTGACACTGCAAAGCCCCGGTAGGTGATCCTATCTCTCCTGCCGCCCGCTCCCTCTTTCATGCCCCTGTCAGCGTGTGGGGCTAGTAAACGAGGGCCGTATTTCCCAGGGAGCTACCTCTAGGGCCATATCTGCAGTTCTAGCTGAGATTGATGAACTTTCAAATGATGAGGTTTCTGGGGGCATTTGTTGACATATAAATCAAAATCCAATTTATGTGAAGGAAAATCCCAGCTGGTTGACATGGCAGGATTATGAAACAGTTTTTGCCTTGTGTGCAGCCTCTTGGACGATGTAAAATGATTTTACCTTCCACAAAAGAAGTTTGGCTTTTTAACTTCTGCTGGTGTTTTCCTAGGGTGACCCTGGAAACTTCTGATACAGAGTTTGCCAACTTATTCCAAGGTTGCCAACTTATGACACTGGTCTTACTGAGGGGAGGAAGGGAAGTGCAATTTATTGAGTGTCTACTGTGTGCCAGGCACACCCCTGCAGTATCCTACAGTCTCAAAACAATCTGCTGTGTACTTGACATCATATTGAAAGCCTTACTCTCAACCATGTGACTGTCTCTCCATTCTCTTCCTGAGAGGGTGTATTAGTCATCTGTTGCTGCAGAACAAATTACCACACACTTTGCAGCTTATAACAACTCACATTTATTATATTACTATTTCTGTGGGTCAAGACTCTGGACACAGCTTAACAGAGTTCTCTGCTTGGGGTCTTACAAGGTTGTAATGAAGTGTTGGTCAGGGTGTGGTCTCATCTGGGGCTCAACTGGGGAAGGATTTGCTTCCAAGCTCACACAGTTGTTGGCAGCAGCCCTTTACTCATGGGCTATGGAGCTGAGGATCTCTATTTATTGTTGCCTATTGGCCAGAGACACCCACCCCCAGTTCCTTCCCAACATAGCCACTTACTTCTTCCAAGTCACAGAGAGAGGGACTTCAAGCAAGAGAGATGTTACAGTCTTATATAATATGATCACAGGAGTGACATCATTTTATCATCTTTGTCATATTTATTGGTTAGAAGCCAGACCAAAGTCCTGCCCACACTCAAGGGGAGTGGGCTACACAGGGTGTAACTGGGAGGTGGGGATCATGGCCACTTCAGAGTCTGTCTGCCCCAGAAGGGTTAAGACACTCAAGGTCACACAACTAGATGTTCGTGGAGTTGAAATCTGACTTCACAGCCCACACTTTTAACATTATGCTGCCCCTGCAGCTGATTCCACAGTCTGTGAAATCCAAAGTAAAGCTCTTCCCGGGAAATTTATCCTGACTGCTGAAGCCTGGGTCATTTGTTCATCGCGGGAGCTGCTGTGAGTTTCAGCACCCAAATCACTAAAACTGGAGTGGAAGTGAGGCAGTTCTTCAAAGGACGACTTTTTAGGGTACTAGTACCCCAAGTGGGGAAGGGATCCTGGGTGTGTTCACTCTGCTGGACCCAGACCCCCATGGGCTGTTCTCTGATGGAGAACACATTCTCAGATGGATCCCAAGTGACCATGATCCACTGTGGCCTTGGGGAGAAACTCACATGGCTGCTCAGAGGTTAATGCCATCGCAGGTCTCTCTCCCTATGGTCACCCTTCACAGAAGAGGCCTCTACCATCTGGCTTATTAAATGGTATTGCTGCTGTGTTTTTATTTTTTCCACCAACATGCACAGCCTCCAATTTGATGTTTGGAGCCCTTCCAATTCTTCAGTTCTGAACAAGACTTGTGTTAACTCGTGCAGGGCTGTCACGTGTAGTTGTATGGGTTGTGCACTGCATAAGGATCATACCTGGATCATATACAAAGGCAGCACACTGAGATCTCTTTTCCCGTGGCAGGGAACACATCCAACGTCCCTTCCCCTTCATTGTAACAATACCTCGGTTGCCTCTTGTTTTGTTTTGTTTTGTTTTGTTTTAGGAGCCTCCTTCCTTCACTCTTCAGCCTTCATACCACTCACTAAGCCAGGAGAAGTCCTTTCTGCCTGAGGAAAGAGGCACCTTTTTCTGATTCACATACAGAGACTCATCTAGGCTTGCAGCAGCCTTGATGACTATTTTCAGGGTAGACAACCTTCTGCTGACCTGGGGTCATGACATAATCTGCCCAAGCTGACTCTGAGAGCAAGCAACTCACAGTTTTTAAAACCAACCGGCAGCAGGACTTCCGTGGTGCACAGTAGTTGAGAGTCTGCCTGCCAATGCAGGGGACATGGGTTTGATCCCCAGTCCGGGAAGATCCCACATGCCGCAGAGCAACTAAGCCTGTGCGCCACAACTACTGAGCCCATGTGCTGCAACTACTGAAGCCTGCGTGCGTAGAGCCCATGATCCACAACAGGAGAGGCCACCGCAATGAGAAGCCCACGCACCACAACGAAGAGTAGCCCCCGCTAGCTGCAGCTAGAGAAAGCCCACGGCAGCAACAAAGACCCAAAGCAGCAATAAATAAATAAATAAAATTAAACAAAAACAAAAACAAAAAACGAACTGACAGCTGCCCAATCATGGTAGAAATTCTCCTTTCAACATGCTGCACTTAAAACTCCCAAGTCCATATGTAGTGTCATTTAGGTAAAGAATAAAAAGCTCTGGCTGTCATGTGCCTTTAAATAAACCTTAAAATTGACAGCCAAGGTTGGATCAATGCCGATGTTCAGTCATAAAGGCCGTTCTAGGGGAGAGAGTATTCAAAAGCCACATTAGGGGCTTCCCTGGTGGCGCAGTGGTTGAGAATCTGCCTGCTAATGCAGGGGACACGGGTTCGAGCCCTGGTCTGGGAAGATCCCACATGCCACGGAGCAACTAGGCCCGTGAGCCACAACTACTGAGCCTGCGCGTCTGGAGCCTGTGCTCCGCAATAAGAGAGGCCGCGATAGTGAGAGGCCCGTGCACCGCGATGAAGAGTGGCCCCCACTCGCCGCAACTAGAAGCCCTCACACAGAAACGAAGACCCAACACAGCATAAATAAATAAATAAATAAGGTAACTTACCATTTAAAAAAAAAAAAAAAAACATCAATTCAATTGGCATTTATTAAAAAAAAAAAAAAAAAAAAAAGCCACATTAAAAAATATGCAATCGACACCAGCTGTGGTCCAATTAAATTCAGCTGATCACAGGTGTTTATACAGAACACACACACACACACACACACACACACACACACACAACCCAACAAATTACTTCCTTTAAAATACAGTTTGAAAAGCACAAGATGAGATCCATCGACCATTCACATCAGAGTCACCTGAAATCCTTAATAAAAATGTAGATTCTTTCTCCCTACCCTAGACCTATGAATCCAAATATTTGAGGAGAGGGAGCCCAAGAATCTGAATTCTAGCAAGGCCCCAAGGTGGTTTCAATACTAAGTGCCATTGAAGAGCGCTCTTATGCAAGGCTAGGCAGTATTCTAAGGGTGCTGGGTTACTGAGATACACTGCTCTTAACTCTGCAGCCAGAATAAACTGTTTAAACTGGATCATTCGAGGTTTTAGTCTCCAGGGGAAACTTCTGGAGAGGCACTCAGCAGAGTGCGTTATTTCTCCATCAGGGTCCTTTAGGTATTTTGCAAGAAAACATTCCTCCAAGCCTTTTCTCGCAACTTTTCTCCCAATTTCTGACATCTCCAAACGACTACATCAGGAGCTATAAATCAGAATCTGGGGAACATAGAAAAGTGACACCCACCTGGGTCCCATATTTGAAATCAGTTGGTTCATCAGTTTGGACACATTTGGCCATGAGTAATAGAAAGCCTAACTGTGGTTCAAATTCTAAGCACAGTTACCACCATCATGAAGAGGCCTGAAGAGAGTTAGTTCCAAGATTTCATGCCGGGCTCCGAGCTCCCGAATGGCTCTACAATTCCCTGACCACTTGGCAGCCCCCCACCTCATGGTTGTGAGCTGGCTGCAGCAGTGCCAAACCTCCTGGCCTCACACAGCAGCTTTCAAAAGATAGGAAGGAAGCAGTGGGGAGATGGTGGTGGAAGGATGCTATGTAGTTTCTGAGGTTAGTTCATGAGACACCTTTCACTTCTGCGTGGGTCTCTTGGAAATGCTCACTCTTAGATCGCTCCCTCTTGGGAACCAGCTGCCATGTTGCGAGAAGCCTAAGCCACATGGAGAGGTCACGTATACGCACGCTGCTAGTCATCCCCAGCTGCACCCCTAGCTGACTTCCAGGACTAGCTCCCTGCCGGTGCTAACTCCAGCCGTCTTGGTCGGTACAGCCTAAGTGAACCTGCACATGAGTGCAGCCACCCAGTGGCCAGCTGACGCCAGGTGGAGCAGAACTGCCCAGGGGACCTACAGGACAGTGAGAGTTAATACATTGTTTTAAGCTACTATGTTTGGAGGTTATTATTATGCATCACTGGATAATAAGCAGACCACCAGGATGTTGGAACTCAGGAACATTTAGATGATGAGGGAAGCTCACCAACGTCTTGCCATCATTGGTTGAGAGCTGCTCTTGGGAGGAGATGAGAAGACAGTTATTCCCTGGCACTTCTGGTCTGTCCTGCAATGAGACAGAGCAGCCTCCATAGACAGAGGGAATCTTCACCCAAAGAGTTGCATGAGTGGACAAGCAGGAAGTCAGTCAGCCTGCTGGGTGCCCATAAATGGTAGGTGATGAGGGAGTAGAAGGGGTGGGGGGCACACCAGCATCTGTGGTACCCTGTCGAAGGAAGCAGCTACTCAGTTCTGGATATTTATAGCCATGAAGGTATATGGTTACAGAGTTATCAAATCTTGTGACCTCTCAAGAAAATCAGAAGGCTGGATCTTTATGTAAACTTTCTTGATTTTTGGAAGTGGACAACTAATTCAAATTTTAAAAACGTTCTGTGCAGCCAAATCATGCAGGCCAAATAAAAACACATGTGGGTGGGGAGGATGCTGCTTGATCAGCCCAAGATGGAGTGGAAAGAGCACTGAGCCCCATATCATATTTCCTAGAATGAGAAGGTGTGGCAAGACAGAAGGTGGTGGTCATGAACTTGACCTTAAAAGACAGATTTAGATGGGCGTGGCTTTCAGGCTAGGGAAGCCACATGGATAAGGGCCCAGGAGGTGGCAAGGTTTGTAGAATTGCAGGGAAAGTGACTAGTTTATAGTGGGGGCCAGTTAATATGAGGGAAAATGGGGAAACAACATTGATGTTACATGTAGAAACTAATAGACACGCAGTACTCGAATTGGGCACATTAAATGCATATATAATTTTCACTTCTTCACTCTTAGGAGTCTGGTGGCCAGAAAGAGAATGCTTATGTCTTGGCAAAAAATGTACACTGATATACACCTGAAACTAACACAACACTGTAAATCAACTATACTTCAGTTTTAAAAGTGCATTGATAATCTCAGAAAGAAAAAAAAAACTCTGTATATTGATTGGCATCCTGTTTACTCTTATATTGACTAGGTTAATTATTTAAATGTGATGCTTTATTTTGATCTGTATCCATAAGCAAGCAAAGTATGTTTAAATGGTATAATTGTATTGAATTTCCCACATCATACATTTCATAGCAGATGATCAGATAAAGACTGTATAACCTGCACTCAAGCAAAATGACTTTGCTTAACCTAATCCATTGACTGAGTGACCTTGGGCAAGTTACTTAACCTCTCTGTGCTTCTGGAGTCTCACTTGAAAAGGGGGGGATGGTGATAAAACATACTTCACGGCGTGGCTGAGATGAGTAAATGCGATGAGACTTGTAAAGCTCTTAGCACAGCGACTGATACAAGTTGTTGATCAACACCAACCCTTATTGATTGTTAGCAAATCTCACCTTTGACAACTGAAGTCTAATGAGAGCTACCAACTCGTGAATTTGCTCCATGTTTGTGCCTGATTCAGACATTCGTTACTGCTCATCCTTCCTTCTAATCCACTTCCCAGAAGATCATGTAACCTGGAAGTGGGAACTGGTTCTTCTAGTTCTCTCTAGAAGATTCCCTCAAGTCTGATTCATTCTCAGGAGGGGCTGCCAAAAGTTCCTCTTGTCTTTTTTTTTTTTTTTAATTAATTAGTTAATTTATTTTTGGCTGCATTGGGTCTTCGTTGCTGTGCGCGGGCTTTCTCTAGTTGCGGAGAGTGGGGGCTACTCTTCATTGTGGTGCGCGGGCTTCTCATTGCGGTGGCTTCTCTTGTTGCGGAGCACGGGCTCTAGGCACGCGGGCTTCAGTAGTTGTGGCGTGCGGGCTCTAGAGTGCAGGCTCAGTAGTTGTGGCGTGCGGCCTCTAGAGCGCAGGCTCAGTAGTTGTGGCGCACGGGCTTAGTTGCTCTGCAGCATGTGGGATCTTCCTGGATCAGGGCTCGAACCTGTGTCCCCTGCATTGGCAGGTGGATTCTTAACCACTGCGTCACCAGGGCAGTCCCTGTCCCTCTTGTTTTAGGTTCATTCATTCACTCATTCAATCAACCACTTACTGTAAGTCAGGTTCTTTGCTAGACACAGAGATGAAAGAAATAGCCCCAGCCTCACAGAGCTCATAGGCTAGCGGCAGGGGGAGGGAAGAGAAGAACAGGCACTGGAGCTTCAGTGAGGTCTGGGCAGTGGACCGGAAGCTGAAGGACAGCAGAGGAGAGCCTTCCATCTTGCTCAGCCTGAGGATCAGGGAAGGAAACTATGGCATCTAAGGAAAGCCCTTGAAAGAAGAAAGGAAATAGCTGGGCAGGAGGATAGGGAGTGGGGAGACTGTCCCAGCTCAAGAATGTCACAGAACTACAAATAGTTCAGTATCACAGGAAAGGCCTGTGTTTTGGTGGAAACAGAGAACAAGGAGAAGGGAGGGAGGAAAGTCAGCAGTGGGCGCAGGCAGACTAAGAAACCCTGTTGGGGGAAATGGGGAGCCACTGAAGGCTAGCAGGGGAGGGATGATCAGACTGGTGCTTTGGAAAGATCATAATTGCTGTTCTGGGGAGAAGGGGTCAAGCAACTAATTAAGAGACTAGTTTAAGAGCTGATATGATCGTTCAAGCCTAAACTACGGTGGTGGCAAGAAGCGAATAGATTGAGATGTATGTAAGAGACATAAACAACAGGACATGGAGACTGAATGAAGGAGAGGAGGGGGTGGGATGTCAAGAGTGACTACAGGTTTAGATAACTGGGGAAGTAATGGATGGGGCAGGGAGTGTATGTGGTAGAGATCTTTAACTCTTTGCTGGCTCTTCTTAACCAGGACACACAATTCTTCAGATTAAATTCAAGAAGCTCAATTGATCTTGCCAGCCATTCTTACTGAAGCTTTAACCAGGGTGATAATTACTCCAGGAGGCAAGTTGGGAAAATTCTCACGAGGGCATCCTCTTGAAGATACCCAATTTTCTGCACAATTTTCAAACTCAATACAACAAGATTTATTTGTCATCTGCTCTGTGTCACTTGCTGTGCCCATTGGGTTGAACCAGGAAAACATGGTTCCTGCCTTCATGGGATTTACATTCCAGCTTAGAGTTCGTGTATCTTCTCATCTAAGTGCTAAATTCTCCTGTCCTCTAGGGGTGCTCGAATAAGAATACAAATGTATCAGTTAGCTATTGCTGTATAACAAAATGCCCTCAAAACCCAGTGGCTTAAAATAGCAACAATTTATTTAGCTTAAAATTCTGCCATTGGCAATTTAGGGTGGACTCAGCTGGGTGTTTCTTCTGATCTTACCTGGATACATTCTTGCATCCACATTCAAGCTACAGGTTGGGTAGGCAGTTTTAGTGATCCTGGCTGGACTCTCACATGTTTGAGATCTCAGCTGGGGTAAATGTTCTTCAATGGCTCCGATCTCTCATCTTCCCATAGGCTAGCCCAGGCTGTTCATGTGGTGGCCAGGAAAGTTTCCCAGAGAGAATGGAAGTAAGCACAGTCTCTAGAGGCCCAGGCTTAGAACTGACACAGTAACACTTCCACCATGTTCTATTGGCCAACGCTAGTCACAGGGTCCAGTGCAGATTCCAGGAGTGGGGAAGAGGCTCCACACCTTGATGGGAGAAGCAGCAGAGTCTCATTGCAAAGAGCATGGGCACAGTGAGAGGAAGAATTGCCATAATTTTAGCAATATACTCCAAGGACTCACACACTCCTAATTCTTGCTACATGTAAAAGTGATCACAAAAGGGAGCTCTCATGAGCAGAGGACAGCAATAGATCTATTTCTTACATTTCCAAGCCAAACAGGAGACTTATTGAGACCTGCCCTTTCCCATGAGGGAATTCATTCTATCTGTTTGGGCTCCTGGGTCAGTCCGTTTTTTCCATTTTAGTTTTCTGACTGTGGCCATCCTCTCCTTTTCATCCCCCCAGGACAACAGCCTGGTATTCTCTGCATAGATGTCAAAGAAATGAAATGTCAGCAGAGTTTACTGTGACCCTGGAGCCAGTGTTCTCCCACCTCCTCCTCACAGTTGCCTACGGCAGGGCTGGTCTGCACTATTAATAAACCTTCCCCTCAGCATTTTCTCTTGAGGGACCGTATCAGATAGGCTCCACCTATCTCCCAGGCTCACTCCCGCCAGGCTGGAGAGAAGGTCTCCTGACATGGAGATAAGAAATCCCGGACATCACTGCCATGTAGGGGAAGCTCAGGGTTCCATTTTCCTTATGAAAGGTCAAATCGTTTCTTTTGCAGTGCTTGGAAAGAAAAGAGCCAACATAATGTGCTTTTTAAATGCCAGTGGTCTTGATGTCCCTGATAAGAAGTAAATGAAGGAAGAGAATGGCTGAGAAAGAGCTGACTTCTAAGTGCCAGCAGGAGAAGTAAAACATTTTTAACAACCCATGTTAAAGGTAGTGTTTAATTCAGTCCTGGGTTAGGGAAATACAATTATTGCTGCTTTAAAAAAATTCCTGCCTTGTTGCATTGAATACAGGTACCAGTAATAGTTCTCCCTCAAGAGGCTTAGGAGGAAAGACAGGCCAGTCACAAACTGGCCTTATCAGCTTTTCATTTATTCTTTCATCGCATGTCTACTGAGTGGCCACTATGTGCCAGAAACTGCTGGGCATAGGGGATGCAGAAGTGGTAAATGGCACAACATTCTGTTCTTAAGGAAGTCACAGTCTAATCACAGGTCAACAGACAGTAGCTCTAGAGAGTGATGCGTGCTACCCCAGGACGTGCAAGGTGTTATGGAAGCATCTCCATGGGAACATCATCTCCTGAAGTTCTTCTCTTAAGCAGTAGAGGCTCCAGGAAATTACGGGTCAAGCCTGGCATATTCAGTACTACACCCTTGGTGCCTGGCCCTTAGTGGGGGCTCATTCCTATCTGTTGGTTGACCTAGTGGTGTGAATCCGACATTCTCACCCCATGGTGCCATCAGTCCTTCTCCAAACTGTCCCTGCATTCTCACACCTGTGTGCTTTGACAAATACTGTCTGGAATCTTTTCTCACCTTTTTGCCCCCTAGAAAACTCTGATTCACCCATCAATACCCAGACCATATGTCATTTCTTCTGCAAAGCCTTTTCTGATCTGCTGAGTAGAACTTATCCTCTTTCCATAATTCCTCTAAGCAACTTGCTTATGTGTCAAATTTACTCCTTATCTCAAAGGACTATTTTATTGTAATCACTTGTTTTTGACATGTTTTTGTCTCCTTCACCAGATCATGGGCTTCTTTGGAGCAGGGTCTGGATGTTAGGAATCTTTGAACCATCTGTGCCTGGCCCACAATAGCAGCTCAATGAATGTTCACTGCATGAACAAAAGGCTACATATTATGATTGGGACCACAGATCAGTGGATATCACCCAGGTGGTTGTATTTTCTAATTCATGGAAACAATGGGGTAGAATGTGGGATGCAGCAAGGAGAACTGAGATGAAGACCATCAGTTTAGCCTCCTTTCTGCTGTAATGACAGCATTTCCCGCTTTGTCTAATGTTAGGGAGAAAGAGGAGGCCAGGCTGATGTCTTAACGCCATGGCCCACATCCAGGAGCAGATCCAGATGAAACGCTGCTCTCTGCAGAGAGTGTGGGGATCTTTGATCAGTACCTGGGAAGGACTTGGGACTGCTTGAAAATGAACATTCAGATGCTGTCTTTAGCACAGACTCTCATCTCAGAAGTTTCACTTTAATCTCTGGGTTCCACGTGATGCTCAGTCAGGATGAGCTGATATAGCACAGGAGTCCTAGGGTCAATTGGGGAAGGATGACCTGGGGGCAGGTGAGGGTGGGCTTTAATTGTCTGAAGGCCTGTCATGTGGAAGAGGCAGCAGAACTGTGAACAGAGGGTGATGGTTACAAGAGAGCAGGTTAAGTCTGACACAAGAAATGTTTTCAAAAACCGAGATTCTTATACCTCTGGGATTAGATGATATTACAAAATGGTGAGCTCCCTGACACTTCTGAGTATGGCATCAGAATGGAGCGAGACTGGGGACTTCCCTGGCGGTCCAGTGGTTAGGGCTTCATGCTTCCACAGCGAGGGCACTGGTTCAATCCCTGGTTGGGGAACTAAGATCCCACAAGACTCAAAGTGTGGCAAAAAAAAAAAAAAAAAAATGAAGCAAGACTGGTAATTCTATTTGTCCTGCAAGTGTGAAGAATACCTGATTATTCATCAATATAGAAGATAAAACAACAAAACAACCCATGAGTGCATTGGTATAACCTAGCCAATGGTCATGCTTAGTTCCTATCATCTTTAGCGGACTGTGGTCCTGCATGCTTGCCTCTGATGGCCTGTCTTTTTTCCCAGTTTTCCTTTTTTTTCATTCTCTACCCTCACACCTCTTTCAAAATTTGATTAAGATGTCCTGAGCCAGTTTGGATGAGGTTATCTGGGTCCCAGTGTTAGGGAAAAAGAAAATTGTGTTCAGTGGTTGTTTAGGACCATGGACAGCAACATGCGTTTGCATCTGCCCCCAGCAACTGAGGTAAGGCTACATCCAAGTTATCAGGGGCTGTTTGTAAGCAGTGCCATGACTGATGCACTTGGACTCCTATGTATCCATTTACTGGATTTATTCATGCATCTTGTCGTATGGTGAGAGAGAGAGAGGAGAGAAAACACATAGTTTATCTAATGAGTTTTGATTCTCAAAAGGTCCACTGGGGGTGGGGGGGCATGAATTGGGAGACTGGGATTGACATATATATACTAATTTGTATAAAATAGATAACTAATAAGAACCTGCTGTATAAAATTTAAAAAAAGGTTTTCTCCATCATTGAGATCCACAAGATTACCCTTTATCCACTAAATCAATCTCCTTTTACTTGAGTCAGTCTAAGGAGGTTTTCGTTCCCTGCAACCAAATGATTCTTGATAAAGATAGCATCATTGGATTAGTGATCCTCATCCAAAAAGTGACCAGTCTTGTCTTTCTGCCTTCCACAGAGCTTTGAGCATGCAAAACTCCAAGATCCAAGTGCTGATAGCATGGATGAAGGACAGGGCTTGGGGCAGGTCCATGAGACACGTGTTCTGGCCACAGACAGAAATGGGCTCACTCTCTCTGCCCATTAGGTAGATGCAGCCCCCATCACTTTTGGGAGGCAGATGTCAAGCAATACCAACAAGTCAGACCCTAGTGGGGCTTGCTTTACCGAAGCACTCAGTTTAATGAGTCTTTCCATGACACACAATTCTACTTGCTCCATCAGCAAATGTGACCTCTTTGGTGTGAATAATTCAGTGTTTTGCAGGGGTTCTGACTTCCACTGAGAATGCAGCACTGTCAAAGATTGTTAACTAATCCTATGGAGCAGAACTGAGCTCTGGTTCACCTCTGAGTCAGAAAAACACTTGGGAAAACAGTAAAAAGAGAATCAAAAAGAAAAGTACTTTCCCTAACAACAGAAACCACTCTCTCCAAACTCTCCCAACACACATGCATATCAGTATGTGGCTCTTCTCTTCCCAAAGCCTCAAACCTAGTCTGGGGAGATTTTTGGTCCAAAAAAAATTTCTGAAAATACATTTCCATGCCAAAAAAAAAGGACTTTTAAGCAGAAAAGTCCAGCTCTGGATGAATATGCTGGCTGTCTCTGCCCAGAGGAAGTGAGGGATCTGGAAAAATGAGAAAGTCCTGATCATTTATAGCTCAAAAAGCGTTTCCTTCCCCTTCTTTCTTTCTAGTTATGTGATCTTGGGCAAGTCAGTTCCCCTCTCTGGGCACATTTATAAAACTAGAGTTTTGGATTAGAGATCAGAAATTCCTTTTTTTTAAATATAAATTTATTTTTATTTATTATTTTTGGCTGTGTTGGGTCTTCGTTGCTGCACGCGGGCTTTCTCTAGTTGCGGCGAGCAGGGGCTACTCTTCGTTGCAGTGCGCGGGCTTCTCATTGCAGTGGCTTCTCTTGTTGCGGAGCAGGGGCTCTAGGCGCGTGGGCTTCAGTCGTCGTGGCTCGCAGGCTCTAGAGCGCAGGCTCAGTAGTTGTGGCGCACGGGCTTAGTTGCTCCGCGGCATGTGGGATCTTCCCGGACCAGGGCTTGAACCCGTGTCCCCTGCACTGGCAGGCAGATTCTTAACCACTGCGCCACCAGGGAAGCCCGAGATCAGAAATTCTTAACCAAGAACTCTGGGTGGTCCATGTGTGGTCAGTGAAATCTCTGAAGTACTGTGCAAAATTCTGTTCACATTTGGTAAAGGGGAGAGGCTCTATAGCTTCCATCAGATTCTCAAAATTGTCCATGACCTCTGATCTTTCAAGCTTTGGAGCCAAATTAGGAAGCTCAATCACTGGATGCAGCAAGTCTGTGTTTGTGCACGGGCTTCTATCAGGGGGATAAGATGTTCATTCATTTTTTTCATTCCACAAATATTTAGAGTCCTCTGGGGTGCTAAGCCCTCTGCTACTCACTGACCTCCTGGAGCTCACAGTCTAGGAGATAGACAACAGAAAAACAGTCACAAATAATTCTGATTACCAAATATGACAAGGGCTCTGAGGGTCACTGAGAATTTTGGTGAGAGATCAGAAGTGACCCATTTTTTCTTCACTGCCACATCCCATACATCCATTGAGTGGTGGACTCCAAAAATAGTTCACCTCTTCTGATCCTCACTGCCACCACCCTTGTCTGAACGCTGAACCCCGGAACCCTCTTGCGCCTGAACCCTCGCAACCCTCTTCTCTTTGCTTCCATTCTTTCCCATAACTGGAATGTCGAGACCCATGGAGAAGAGAGTGGGGGGTGTGTAGAATCCAGTCATGTGCTACATTTGATATGAAATCAGACAGTACAGTTCCTGTGCGGGCAGAACCCTCAGGCTCTAGGGAAGGGAGTGGGGGAAGGGGTGCTCCAGGGGTGCTCCAGGTACTCAAGACAGAGTGGTGGGGAAAGCATTTGCCTCCTCGAGGTGAGAACTTTGAAAGACAAGGCTCACTTGGATGTGTAATGTATAGCATTGGGGAAAAAAATAACATTATTCGTCTGACATCACACCTGGTGTTGCACAAAACAAAACAGAGTCAGAGCACTTATGGCTGAAGCTGTTGATTCTCAGCCCACAATACGATTCAGAACAGTCTAAATAAAGCAAGCAAGCAAATTCAAACCCACAAACCAGGCAAATTAAGGAGTGATTACATCCATTTGTGTTTCAGAAGCACTCTGATTTGCAAAGGGCTGTCTTTAAATAGCATCCCTTGGAGTGTTTACAAATCTGTAACTGCTCGCTGGAAAGGCCGAAGATGGGGAGGGATACCTAAAACTAAAGGTGTAAAATCCCTGGCCAGTTGAAGGCCATTCTAAGGAATGTACGACCTGATTTAAAGCTATATATAACATATTGAGGAATCTACGATGTAAACTGCGACCATCAATATTGGGAGCAGGGCGGGGTCTGGATTCTTATTTGAGAAAATGCACATGAAAGATTTTATATGCACATGGCTCATAATAAGTACTCAGTAAGTGTCAACCATCATCTTCATTCCCTAAGCTCCAATACCAGCTGGGTGTCATTCACTTCAGTCCAATTCAATTCAATTCAGTTCAGACACTAACTCCCTGGAATTAGTGCAGACCCTACAGACTAAGGGGCTTAGCTCCACTAGACTGCCCCTACTTCAGACACCAACCACAAGTCCCAGGTGTCCCCTAGCCACTCATGCTTCTGCTACAAATTTGGGGTTTCCCATAATTCCCTTTGAGGTTTGGTAATTCACTAGAACAACTCAAGTAATTCACTGCATGCACTATACTCAAAACTACAGTTTTATTATAAAGGATACAACTCAAGAACAGCTGATTGGAAGAGATGCATAAGGCAAGGTAGGGGAGGGGGCTCAGAGCTTCCATACTCCTTCTGCATGGGATCAGGGTGTACCACCCTCCCAGCACACTGACGTGTTCACCAACCGGAAAGTTCCCCTAAGCCTTGGTGTCTAAGAGTTTTTATCCAGGTTTCACTATGTCAGCATGATTGATTAAATCATTGATTTAATTTAAACCATGTGATTGAATGCAATCTCCAGCTCCCCTCCCCTCTCCAACGGTGGCTGAAAGGTTCAACCCTCCAATCACATTGTTGGTTCCCCTGGCCACCAGACCCCCCCTCGCCCCCCCACCCCCCTGCCAAAAGGGGCTCATTATGAATAACAAAAGCTACTACTATCACTAAGAAAGTCCAAGGATTTTGAAACACTGTGCCAGGAACCCAGAACAAAGCAGATATTCTTTTTTTTTTTTTTTTTTTTTTTTTTTAAAGGAATTCATTTTTATTATTTATTTATTTATTTATTTATGGCTGTCTTGGGTCTTTGTTTCTGTGCGAGGGCTTTCTCTAGTTGTGGCAAGTGGGGGCCACTCTTCATCGCGGTGCGCGGGCCTTACACTATCGCGGCCTCTCTTGTTGCGGAGCACAGGCTCCAGACGCGCAGGCTCAGTAGTTGTGGCTCACGGGCCTAGTTGCTCCGCGGCATGTGGGATCTTCCCGGACCAGGGCTCGAACCTGTGTCCCCTGCATTGGCAGGCGGATTCTCAACCACTGCGCCACCAGGGAAGCCCAGATACATTCTTTATTGTATCACATTCCCTCTGCCATGCTCTCTCCTGAAATATAAGGCTGAAGGAAGATCTTGAGAGGTCAAACTGTCCATCCTTCTGCCTCCAGGTGAGCCTGTATTTTAATCATTGAAGACAGCTGATTATCATTTTCAGAAAAAAATGACAACAACAAAATTACACAGGCTGGCAGAGTCTCCAGTCAGTCCATGTGGCTGGGCATTTCCAGATTCCCAGGGAGACACAGCAGTGGGGCCTGGCCACCTTTCTCCTCTAGGTCCCCCCATTTGCTTTGACAAGACTGCTTAAACCTCCCCCATAGCCAGAAAGAGGACTGGCCACCAAAGAGTTAACTTTTTGGAAAGATTCAAGGCAGGAGGGAAAGTGGTTCCTAGGTTCCACTGCATTAGGATGCACTGCTCCATTGTACGTGATTTTGACTGTCCCTAAGATACTTCACACCCATAAAGGTCTGTGTCTGGAAGGGTTTTCAGATTTATTACTTCTGGTGAAGGTGTCTTCCTGTACTTGAATGCACTTCATTTTCTTTCCCTGCAATTACTCTGAAGTTACATAGTCAGTAGTGCATATAATCACAGGTACTACAACCCACAGACTCTTGACATTCTGAAAGGCCTTACTGGTTAGGCCTTCACAAAGCTCACACTGCCTTCTCTTACCAAGCGTGTTTTTCTTTGAAGTATCATTTCATGTTGTCTTTTTCATTCATTCATTCAATCATGTATTCATTCACTTCTGCCTTTCCCTGGACTGCTCTCTCTATACTAACTGGTGAACTCCTCCTCAGCCTTTGAGGTCCAGCTTAAATGTCACCTCCTCTGAGAAGCCTTCCATGATTGCCTTCAAGTCTCTGTTCTATGCTTCCATATATAGCATAAACATCAATCTGGCCACCTATCACAATCTGTTGTGGTTATGTAATTAATGCCTAACCATTTCTACTGGACTGAAAATTCACTGAGGGTAGGGAATGTGTCTAGTCCCTCTCTGGTTCCATAATGCCCACCATGACACTTGGCACTGAGTAGTCACTCAAGAAACATTTATTGAGGGAATATATAGATGGATCCTGACCTACAAGTACTGCCTATTACATCTGTAGAATACTATTGATTTCCCACTTCTCTTTTCTCTCTTGCTAATAGAACCTCAATTTGGACTAAGTAGTAGGCTTTCATGTGCCTCATGGCCCCTTTCCCAATTCCAGGGTGGTGTATGTTGGTTATTTAAATACAATTTTGGTCATTTCACAACTCTAGCCAGTGATTGGTTTAGATGTGTGAGTGTGTGCAACCCTGGCCAATGAGATGTAAGGCAAGTGTGCCTGGTGGGGGGATTCTGGAAAAAGGTTCCTTTCTTTTTTTAAAAAAATTGAAGTATAGTTGATTTACAGTGTTGTGTTAGTTTCTGGTGTACAGCAAAGTGATTCAGTTATACATATATACGTATCTATTCTTTTTCAGATTCTTTGACCTTATAGGTTATTACAAAATATTGAGTATAGTTCCCTGTGCTATACAGTAGGTCCTTGTTGGTTATCTATTTTATATGTAGTAGTGTATATATGTTAATCCCAAACTCCTAATTTATCCCTCCTCCCCCTTTCCCCTTTGGTAACCGTAAGTTTGTTTTCTATGTCTGTGGGTCTATATTTGTTTTGTACAGAAGTTCATTTGTATCACTTTTTTAGATTCCACATAAAAGTGATATCATATGATATTTGTCTTTCTCTGTCTGACTTACTTTACTTAGTATGATAATCTCTATGTCCATCCATGTTGCCGCAAAGGGTGTTATTTCATTCTTTTTGATGGCTGAGTAATATTCCATTGTATATATACATACCACACCTTCTTTATCCATTCAATTGTCAATGGACATACAAGTTGCTTCCATGTCTTGCCAATTGTAAATAGTGCTGCAGTGAACATTGGGATGCGTGTATCTTTTAGAATTATGGTTTCCTCCAGATATATGCCCAAGAGTAGGATTGCAGGATCTTATGGTAACTCTATTTTTAGTTTTTTAAGGAACCTCCATACTGTTCTCCATAGTGGCTGCACCAATTTACATACCCACCAACAGTGTAGGAGGGTTCCCTTTTCTCCACACCCTCTCCAGCATTTATTATTTATAGTCTTTTTGAGGATGGCCATCCTGACTGGTGTAAAAGATTCCTTTCTTGATAAAAGTTGTTGTACCAGGAGACTCTCTTTTTCCTCTTTGGATGAAATTTGGGGAGGCCAGGATGTCTCAAGCAGAACCAGCCATCCTGAGGCCCTGCAGAAGGTAGCAGTGTAAAAGAATGAAAAACAACTGTGGCTGTGACGACACTGTTGTTCCCCGGTGACCAGCCTGGACCCATTGTAATACAGAGAATTGTTCTCTGATTTTGGTCTCTCCCTAGGAGGGGAAGGTTTAGGTATCCGTGGGAGGGGGCTGAATAATGGGTTGTTTAGAGCTTCTCAAGACCTGGAAATTCATCCACTTATTTTATAAAAGTCAGCGACCTATGTGAATGGGTTTCCTGTAGAGACAACATACAGATTTACTTATTTTTTTTGAATTAGGGTATAGTTGTTTTACAATGTTGTGTTAGTTTCTACTGTACAGCTAAGTGAATCAGCTATATGTATATATATATCCCCTCTTTTTTGGATTTCCTTCCCATTTAAGTCACCACAGAGCATTGAGTAGAGTTCCCTGTGCTATACAGAAGGTTCTCATTAGTTATCTATTTTATACATATCGGTGTATATATGTCATTCCCTATCTCCCAATTCATCCCACCCCCCTTTTCCCGCCCTGGTGTCCGTACCGGATTTACTTCTTATATTAAGTCTAATGGGACAATATTCCCCACCTTAGAAAGTGTGTTAAAAATAGTATTTATTAAAGAGGTGGTCAGGATTATCAGTGTTCTCTATACATAGTGTAGTAGACTTTCTAGTACAAGTGAGGAATATACTTTCCAGTAACTTGCCATGTGGGCACTGGGAATTCTATCCAATGGATTCTAGCCAGTGAAGTGTAAGCAGAAATGATGTGTCTCTCCTGTCCTAAGGTATTTAGGAGCTGTTGTGTCACCTCTATGCTCTCTCTTCCCCTGCTGCCTCAACCTTCATAGCTGTGTATCCCGTATGGTATAGTTATAGTATCAGGCTTTTAGTCTGAAGAAAAACAGTTCTTGTGCTAAGCTACTGATTTAGGGGTTATTTTGTTACCCTACAGCTTGTGGTGACTAATACACAGAATAATATATTTGGAAAATACAAACAAGCAAAAAAAAGGACAGAAAAGAAAATCTCCTGTAATCCCTGCATTATTAGAATTCAGATGGCCATGATGCTCCGTGAGATGGTCCTGGAGAAGACACCGCCTCTTAACTCAGTCTTGTGGTGAACTCTCAGGAATGTTCTAGGCTCTTTTGCATCAGTGACTTCCACCTGAATTCAAGCAGACAGGTAGCCAGGAGCTCCAGAATGGGCAGATGAGAGGAGAAGCTTGGAGGGCAATGCATGGGGAGAGCCTTCATTCCACACAATCACATTATTGACAGCTGTCATCCTCATGCTGAGCTCCAGGAGAACTGGAAATCTGTGTCTGTCTGGGAGGAACTGTGTTGTTTTCTGCTTCACGCAATGCTCTCCAAAAGTTTTCATATCCTTTCCCATTAAAGACAATTTTCATTTTTCAACTGGGCCAGTGGTGTATTTCCATCAATGACATAATGTATTACCGCTCACAGATAATCCTGTGACTTTTGTTTCCAGTATTACATCTATTTTTCATAATTGAGTTTCCACAGTTAAATATTAAACCACAGTATTTATCCTACATTTATAAAAATGGAATTATATGGCCCATGCAATTACAAAAAAGTCTGTTTTCTTTTTACTTACAATGTTATGAACATCTTTCCATGTCATTCAACATTCTTCTACAGCATCCATTTCAATGCCTGCCTAGAACCCCAACATCTGGATATATCCTCATTTATTTGATAAATCCCTGCTGCTGGACATTTAGGATGTTTCCAATTGTTCAACACTAAAGAAAAAAAAATCCTTGTAGCTAATCTTGCTCATATCCATCATTATTTCTTTAGAATAAATCCCTAAAAGTGGGTTTCTCCAAAGTGTGTGCAAAAATAATTAAGGCTTCTGATCCATGTTGATAACTTGACTTTTCTAGAAAGACTAGAAAGACCATATCAGCCTACACATGTATGAGTATCCTTTTTTCACTCTCCTGCATCACATCCTTAAAATCAGCAGGCAGAAACTGAACAGGCAACAGTCTCCTTCATGCAGGCTTTGTGTCTATGGTTAATGATCTGTAGCTACTATTGACTCTATTTTCTTTCCTTTGTTTTTTTATTACTCAAATAACTTCAAAGAGACTTTTAAAGAGGTCTTGTGAATTTAGTTTCTATGGTTTGAATTCCTTCATTAGTTGCATCTTCTGACTCTTGTGGGGGCTTGGTTTCTTTACGTACTTTATAATTTTTACCTGTGAGCTCATCTTCAGTGGGAATTTTTTTCTTTGGGATTCCCAGGGAGCCAAGATTGGGGAACCTCATGGCACAGCCTTGATATTTAAATTTCTCTCAGTGCGTCTCTTACCACCTGTGGTTGGGGGTGGCCAATTCACCTGAAAGCTATGTGCTTAAGCCACTAGGTAGAGCTTTATAGTGCCCCTTTCATGGATAGAAAGCCCTTTATGGTTCCCTGCTTTGGGCCTTATCAGCTCCCATCCTGTGGCTGCAGCTCTGCTCTCCAGGCATTGGTATTATGACTCTCTAGGTATATGCAGTTTTGATATCACATGGACCTTTGGGCTCATTTAGTTTGCTTGTCCTTTCTGGCACCTGGGATTCTCTTTTCCTTTATTTTTGATCTGAGCTATGTATGTGAAGTTTTGATGTTATATTTTATCCAGCATTCCTATGGATTTGGAATGTTGAGAGGGCTCTGATATCAGCTCAGCTACTGTATTGGTTGGAGGTCTCTGAGCTCTTCGTATGCCCTTAGGGCTGATTTGACACTCTTTGATGGTGGCCAGAGGCAGGAGAGCAGTTGAAGCAACAATCTCTGCAATTGTTAAGAAGTCAACACAGGTAGAACTCTTGAGACTACATGGATTCATGAACACATGGCTTATTTCAAGAGTCACAGCCGTGTTACTGGGGGAAGAAAAGAAGCATGCCCCATGCCAAGAAATCCTTGAGCTCCTGGTTCAGTGCATCCCTTGTTATCCACAGCCTTATAAACAAAAACAATTAATATAGCAACCCACTGTAGAGTGCCAGGAGCTGCTGTAAAAAACACATTGCGTAGATTAACCCATTTAATCATCACAAAAACCCAATGAGATAGAAATTATTACCCCCCCCCACCCATTTTACAAATGAAGAGACTGGTCCAGAGAGGTTGAGCAACACGCCTGAGGTCACAGAGCTATGAAATGGCCAAGATGGGATTTGAACCCAGGCAGTCTAACTCCAGATCTCGTAGTCCTGACCACTATGACACAGGCATGATCTTTCCTTGTCTTCTGCATAATATCCTCTCAAACTCCACTCTAAAATCTTCCTCTTGAGATGTCCTCGGTGTTCTCTTCTTTTTCATTATTAAGCCTTTTCATCTAATTCTACTGATTCAGTACATTCTATTTCTAGCAGCAAGAGATAACTTAAACAACCACATGATTATACCTCTCCTGTCCTTCTCCCTCCACCCTCTTTCTCACAGAACTACTTATGAGGCACATTTACCATCCTTAACTAACTAAATGCATTCTCCCCTTTGTAATAAATTAATTCCCCCTCCTGAGCAGTACCACCATCAACCTCTCTGTAGCAGCTGGGTGAACCCCAGCAGGTTACATCATCAAGCAGGATTTCCAGGTGTACTGGGTCCTGGCTCCCCTTGCTACCTGTCCTACAAGAAAGCACAGACACTATGCTGTTCAGCCATGTCTGTACAGTGCAGCTGTATGGGGAGGTTTAAAAGAATGCAGACTCCTTGCTCCCATCCCTAGTGATTCCAGTTTAATTGCTCTGCATGTGGCCTGGGCATTAGGAGTCAGAAAAGCTCTCCAGGTGATTCTAATGTGCAGCCAGGGTTGAAAATCACTAAGGTGGTTAGAACCACTTAGAACCACTAAGTCATCCCCCAGGATTCTTCCATGACTGCCTTCTAGTTAGATTTGGGCAGATATCTCACCCTTCTTGCCTTACCCTTAACCTTAGAACTTAAACGTGCATCCAGTCATGTGGCGGGCTTGTTAAAACACGGATTTCTGGGCTCCACCCCCTCCATAGTTTGTGATTTAGTGGATCTGGAATGGAGCCTGAGAATTTGCATTTCTAACAAGTTCTAGGCAATGCTGATGCTGCCGATCCGGGGACTGTCCTTCAGGACCACTGTCTTAGGACTCTTCTTGCCCTCTGAATGTCCCCTCTAGATGCTCTTCACTGCCATGATTCAGAACTCCACGCCTCCTCGTTCTTGTTTTCCTAACTTGTCCTTCAAGTCCTTTCTCCCTCCATTAGGTCTTTGGGACTAGCCCATCTGCATGGTATCTCTCCCCGAACCCCAGAACTCCTGGGGGCTCCTTACCCTCTGTACCACCCTTTGTGGTTCTTAGTTACAGGTCATAGATTTTAGAGGTGCAAAGGTGCTCAGAGTCCAACAGTTTAAAACTTCAGCTTTAAGCTGAAGAATTCTTTTGCATTCAGATGAAATCCTCTTCCAAGTGGCACTGCTTAGAATACATAGCTGGGGTGGGGCTAGGAGGCCAAGAACATCACTATTTGTACCTCTTTTTCCCTATGGGGTCTTGAGGCACTTTGGGGAGGCACTTGGGACCTGGGGAGCATAATTTGGAAACCACTCATCGTCCAAACCTGTACTTTATAGATGAGGAAACTGAGGCTCAGAGGGGGTAAGTGACATGCCCTTTCATCCACTCAGTATTGTTGATCACCAAGTCTGTGCCAGGCACAGTGTCAGGTGTTGGGAATGGTGACCAGGATGGACTAGTGTGCCCTCATGAGCTTTTATTCTAGCTGGGGAGATGGACATTGAGTAAGTAAGCGCACAGACACAATGATCACAGATTGCGATAACAGCTAAGGGGAAACCCAGCATATGCTAGACTCACGTGAGTTCAAGGAGGGTCTTTCCGAAATGACCTTTGTTCTGAGTCCTGAGGATAAGAAGAAACCCGATATGTGAAGAGTTGGGAAGGTAGGAGTCCTATTGAGCCTTGTTGGTAGGTCACAGTGAAATGTCTGGATTTTATTCTCAGTGGGCTGGAAAACCAGTGGAAGGGCTTAAGCAGGGAAATGATAAGACCTGATCTTGTTCCTCCTGTTATTTGTCTCCTTGGAGACATGGGTGGATATCAGTCTTTATACTTTTCTAGTATTCCATGCAGAGTACGTGCTGAAAATACGTGCGTTGACGGCTGATTGCCTGAAGTCAACAAGGATTTATAAGCTGTCTTCTAGACCAGTATCTCTTTATCTATTTTGGGTTTAGAACCCCCTCCAATGTCTTATCAGAGCTATGAGGCTTTCCTTAGAAAATATCCTCATGTGCACATGCATACCATGTTGTGCATAAAAAAAGGTCATGAATGCGCTGAGGACCATCTCAGGACCTTGCACCAGGACCCGCTGCTGTAGAAGCTGCATCACGAGATACCTTTAGTCTGAAGATCCCTCATTTGGCTGGATATCATTGTTATCCTGGATTTAGAGGCAGATTATTTTAGTATCTTTAAACCCCAGCTTTTCTGCCTGTAAGACTGGCTAATGTATATGTCACGGGGGACTTTATTTATTTATTTGTTTATTTTTTTGGGGGTGGGGACTTTAAGAATAAAATGAAACAGGGACTTCCCTGGTGGTCCAGTGGTTAAGAATCCTCCTTCCAATTCTGGGGACGTGGGTTCGATCCTGGTCGGGGAACTAAGGTCCCACATGCCTCGGGGCAACTAAGTCCATGTGCTGCAACTACAGAGCCCACGTACTCTGGAGCCCGTGGGCCACAACTAAAGAGAAGCCCGTGCACCGCAATGAAGAGCCCGTGCCGCAATGAAAGATCCTGCATGCCGCAACTAAGACCCAATGCAGCCAAAAATTAATAAATAAATAAATTAAATTAATATTTTCAAAAATTCTTAAAAAAATTTTTTTAAAAAAGAATAAAATGGGAGAGAGCAGTCAAGATGGCAGAGTAGAAGGACGTGCTCTCACTCCCTCTTGTGAGAACACCAGAATCACAGCTAGCTGCTGGACAATCATCGACAGGAAGACACTGGAACTCACCAAAAAAGATACCCCACATCCAAATACAAAGGAGAAGCCACAGTGAGACAGTAGGAGGGGCTCAATCACAGTAAAATCAAATCCCATAACTGTTGGGTGGGTGACTCACAGACTGGAGAACACTTATACCACAGAAGTCCACCCACTGGAGTGAAAGTTCTGAGCCCCACGTCAGGCTTCCCAACCTGGGGGTCCGGCAACGGGAGGAGGAATTCCTAGAGAATCAGACTTTGAAGGCTAGTGGGATTTGATTGCAGGACTTCGACAGGACTGGGGGAAACAGAGACTCCACTCTTGGAGGGCACACACAAAGTAGTGTGTGCATCGGGACCAAGGGGAAGGAGCAGTGAACCCAGGGGAGACTGAACCAGACGTACCTGCTAGTGTTGGAGGGTCTCCTGCAGAGGCGGGGGGTGGCTCTGTTTCACCGTGGGGACAAGCACATTGGTAGCAGAAGTTCTGGGAAGTACTCCTTAGCGTGAGCCCTCCCAGAGTCTGTCATTAGCCCCACCAAAGAGCCCGGGTAGGCTCCAGTGTTGGGTCGCCTCAGGCCAAACAACCAACAGGGAGGGAACCCAGCCCCATCCATCAGCAGTCAAGCGAATTAAAGTTTTACTGAGCTCTGCCCACCACAGCAATAGCCAGCTCTACCCACCACCAGTCCCTCCCATCAGGAAACCTGCACAAGCCTCTTAGATAGCCTCAGCCACCAGAGGGCAGACAGCAGAAGCAAGAAGAACTACAATCCTGCAGCCTGTGGAACAAAAACCACATTAACAGAAAGATAGACAAGATGAAAAGGCAGAGGGCTATGTACCAGATGAAGGAACAAGATAAAACCCCAGAAAAACAACTAAAAGAAGTGGAGATAGGCAACCTTCCAGAAAAAGAATTCAGAATAATGATAGTGAAGATGATCCAGGACCTTGGAAAAAGAATGGAGGCAAAGATCGAGAAGATGCAAGAAATGTTTAACAAAGACCTAGAAGAATTAAAGAACAAACAAACAGAGATGACCAATACAATAACTGAAATGAAAACTACACTAGAAGGAATCAATAGCAGAATAACTGAGGCAGAAGAACGGATAAGTGACCTGGAAGACAGAATGGTGGAATTCACTGCTGCAGAACAGAATAAAGAAAAAAGAATGAAAAGAAATGAAGACAGCCTAAGAGACCTCTGGGACAACATTAAACGCAACAACATTCACATTATAGGGGTCCCAGAAGGAGAAGAGAGAGAGAAAGGACCTGAGAAAATATTTGAAGAGATTATAGTCAAAAACTTCCCTAACATGGGAAAGGAAATAGCCACCCAAGTCCAGGAAGTGCAGTGAGTCCCATACAGGATAAACCCAAGGAGAAACACGCCAAGACACATAGTAATCAAATTGGCAAAAATTAAAGAAAAATTATTGAAAGCAGCAAGGGAAAAACGACAAATAACATACAAGGGAACTCCCATAAGGTTAACAGCTGATTTCTCAGCAGAAACTCTACAAGCCAGAAGGGAGTGGCATGATGTACTTAAAGTGATGAAAGGGAAGAGCCTATTACCAAGATTACTCTACACGGCAAGGATCTCATTCAGATTTGATGGAGATATCAAAAGCTTTACAGACAAGCAAAAGCCAAGAGAATTCAGCACAACCAAACCAGCTCTACAACAAATGCTAAAGGAACTTCTCTAAGTGGGAAACACAAGAGAAGAAAAGGACCTACAACAACAAACCCAAATCAAGAAAATGGTCATAGGAACATACATATAGATGATTACCTTAAACATGAATGGATTAAAGGCTCCAACCAAAAGACACAGGCTTGCTGAATGGATACAAAAACAAGACCCATATATATGCTGTCTACAAGAGACCCACTTCAGACCTAGGGACACATACAGACTGAAAGTGAGGGGATGGAAAAAGATATTCCATGCAAATAGAAATCAAAAGAAAGCTGGAGTAGCAATACTCATATCAGATAAAATAGACTTTAAAATAAAGAATGTTACAAGAAACAAGGAAGGACACTACATAATGAACAAGGGATCAATCCAAGAAGAAGATATAACAATTATAAATATATATGCACCCAACATAGGAGCACCTCAATACATAAGGCAACTGCTAACTGCTGTAAAAGAGGAAATCGACAGTAACACAATAATAGTGGGGGACTTTAACACCTCACTTACACCAATGGACAGATCATCCAAAATGAAAATAAATAAGGAAACAGAAGCTTTAAATGATACAATAGACCAGATAGATTTAATTGATATTTATAGGACATTCCATCTAAAAACAGCAGATTACACTTTCTTCTCAAGTGCACATGGAACATTCTCCAGGATAGATCACATCTTGGGTCACAAATCAAGCCTCAGTAAATTTAAGAAAATTGATATCATATCAAGCATCTTTTCTGACGACAATGCTATGAGATTAGAAATGAATCATAGGGGAAAAAACATAAAAAACACAAACACATGGAGGCTAAACACTACATTACTAAATAACCAAGAGATCACTGAAGAAATCAAAGAGGAAATCAAGAAATACCTAGAGACAAATGACAATGAAAACACGACAATCCAAAACCTATGGGATTCAGAAAAAGCAGTTCTAAGAGGGAAGTTTATAGCTATACAAGCCTACCTCAAGAAACAAGAAAAATCTCAAATAAATAATCTAACCTTACACCTAAAGGAACTAGAGAAACAACAACAAACAAAACTCAAAGTTAGCAGAAGGAAGGAAATCATAAAGATCAGAGCAGAAATAAATGAAATAGAAACAAAGAAAACAATAGCAAAGATCAATAAAACTAAAAGCTGGTTCTTTGAGAAGATAAACAAAATTGATAAGCCATTAGCCAGACTCATCAAGAAAAAAAGGGAGAGGACTCAAATCAACAAAATCAGAAATGAAAAAGGAGAAGTTCCAACAGACACTGCAGAAATACAAAGCATCCTAAGAGACTACTACAAGCAACTTTATGCCAATAAAATGGACAACCTGAAAGAAATGGACAAATTCTTAGAAAGGTATATAACCTTCCAAGACTGAACCAGGAAGAAACAGAAAATATGAACAGACCAATCACAAGTAATGAAATTGAAACTGTGATTAAAAATCTTCCAACAAACAAAAGTCCAGGACCAGATTGCTTCACAGGTGAATTCTATCAAACGTTTAGAGAAGAGCTAACACCTATCCTTCTCAAACTCTTCCAAAAAATTGCAGAGGAAGGAACACTCCCAAACTCATTCTATGAGGCCACCATCACCCTGATACCAAAACCAGACAAAGACACTACAAAAAAAGAAAATTACAGACCAATATCACTGATGAATATAGATGCAAAAATCCTCAACAAAATACTAGCAAACAGAATCCAACAACACATTAAAAGGATCATACACCATGATCAAGTGGGATTTATCCCAGGGATGCAAAGATTCTTCAATATACGCAAATCAATCAATGTGATACACCATATTAACAAATTGAAGAATAAAAACCATATGATCATCTCAATATATGCAGAAAAAGCTTTTGACAAAATTCAACACCCATTTATGATAAAAACTCTCCAGAAAGTGGGCATAGAGGGAACCTACCTCAACATAATAAAGGCCATATATGACAAACCCACAGCAAACATCATTCTCAATGGTGAAAAACTGAAAGCATTTCCTCTAAGATCAGGAACAAGACAAGGATGTCCACTCTCACCACCATTATTCAACATAGTTCTGGAAGTCCTAGCCACGGCAATCAGAGAAGAAAAAGAAATAAAAGGAATACAAATTGGAAAAGAAGAAGTAAAACTGTCATTGTTTGCAGATGACATGATACTATACATAGAGAATCCTAAAACTGCCACCAGAAAACTGCTAGAGCTAATTAATGAATATGGTAAAGTTGCAGGATACAAAATTAATGCACAGAAATCTCTTGCATTCCTATACACTAATGATGAAAAATCTGAAAGAGAAATTATGGAAACACTCCCATTTACCATTGCAACAAAAAGAATAAAATACCTAGGAATAAACCTACCTAGGGAGACAAAAGACCTGTATGCAGAAAACTATAAGACATTGATGAAAGAAATGAAAGATGATACCAACAGATGGAGAGATATACCATGTTCTTGGATTGGAAGAATCAACATTGTGAAAATGAGTATACTACCCAAAGCAATCTACAGATTCAATGCAATCCCTATCAAATTACCAATGGCATTTTTTACGGAGCTAGAACAAATCATCTTAAAATTTGTATGGAGACACAAAAGACCCCAAATAGCCAAAGCAGTCTTGAGGGAAAAAAACGGAGCTGGAGGAATCAGACTCCCTGACTTCAGACTATACTACAAAGCTACAGTAATCAAGACAATATGGTACTGGCACAAAAACAGAAACATAGATCAATGGAACAAGATAGAAAGCCCAGAGATAAACCCACGCACCTATGGTCAACTAATCTATGACAAAGGAGGCAAAGATATACAATGGAGAAAAGACAGTCTTTTCAATAAGTGGTGCTGGGAAAACTGGACAGCTACATGTAAAAGAATGAAATTAGAATACTCCCTAACACCATACACAAAAATAAACTCAAAATGGATTAGAGACCTAAATGTAAGACTGGATACTATAAAACTCTTAGAGGAAAATATAGGAAGAACACTCTTTGGCATAAATCACAGCAAGATCTTTTTTGATCCACCTCCTAGAGTAATGGAAATAAAAACAAAAATAAACAAATGGGACCTAATGAAACTTCAAAGCTTTTGCACAGCAAAGGAAACCATAAACAAGACGAAAAGACAACCCTCAGAATGGAAGAAAATATTTGCAAACGAATCAACGGACAAAGGATTAATCTCCAAAATATATAAACAGCTCATGCAGCTCAATATTAAAGAAACAAACACCCCAATCCAAAAATGGGCAGAAGACCTAAATAGACATTTCTCCAAAGAAGACATACAGACGGCCACGAAGCACATGAAAAGATGCTCAACACCACTAATTGTTAGAGAAATGCAAATCAAAACTACAATGAGGTATCACCTCACACCAGTTAGAATGGGCATCATCAGAAAATCTACAAACAAATGCTGGAGAGGGTGTGGAGAAAAGGGAACCCTCTTGCACTGTTGGTGGGAATGTAAATTGATACAGCCACTATGGAGAACAATATGGAGGTTCCTTAAAAAACTAAAAATAGAATTACCATATGACCCAGCAATCCCACTACTGGGCATATACCCAGAGGAAACCATAATTCAAAAAGACACATGCACCCCAATGTTCATTGCAGCACTATTTACAATAGCCAGGTCATGGAAGCAACCTAAATGCCCATCAAGAGATGAATGGATGAGGAAGTTGTGGTACATATATACAATGGAATATTACTCAGCCATAAAAAGGAACGAAATTGAGTCATTTGTTGAGACGTGGATGGATCTAGAGACTGTCATACAGAGTGAAGTAAGTCAGAAAGAGAAAAACAAATATCGTATATTAACACATGTAAGTGGAACCTAGAAAAATGGTACAGATGAGCCAGTTTGCAGGCCAGAAGTTGAGACACAGATGTAGAGAACAGACATATGGACACCAAGGGGGGAAAACTGCGGTGGGGCGGGGATGGTGGTGTGCTGAATCGGGCGATTGGGATTGACATGTATACACTGATGTGTATGAAATTGATGACTAATAAGAACCTGCAGTATAAAAAAACAAAACAACTAATACTAAACTTTCATTGGGTTATTTGTATGGAAATATGTTAATATAAATGTTTCAGACATTACATGAAATTTCTAAAAATCTTATATGTTCTGGTATAATGTTATCAGTCATAATCCTAGTTATTACTTTAAAATGTATATCTCAGAAATAACTAATTTTCTTGTCAACTGCATTATTATGAACTTTCATCAGATCTTTAACCATGGTCATTTTTAAGTCTTTTGTCATTTACAGACAGTTCTGGGTGTACTCTGATGCTTTTGCAAATATGTTCCTATAAAAGGGTTTCATCTGCAAGAAATTCATGGAAAAGACCCTGACAAGTACAGGTTTCTGGTAACTGACGGTACTGCTGAAATGAATGAATAAGCATTTTCAGAACTCTAATGAAAAACTGATGAACTCATAAAAGTGCTAACAAAAGATCAAGATGAAAAAAAAATTAATTACATGGGACTGAGTGAACTGATGAGGATGAGTATAATTTTTGTGACTTTCTGTTTGAATTAAAAAAAAAAATCCCACAAGGACTCAGAGGCAAAGAATATACAAATCAATTTTCACTGCACAGTAAAGGAGCTGTTACAGTGGAGGATTACTGGACTGAATGTCAATATTATGACATAGTATGAGTGTGTTTCATGTTTGGTAATTGCAATCATTGTTGCTTTTGTTGTGGTCATCCATGTACAATGCTTGGTGTCAGTCTATTTATCTCTTGCAAAAATAAAATACAGTGTGTGTGTGTGTGTGTGTGTGTGTGTGTGTGTGTGAAAAAAAAAAACAATAAATAATGAATTCCAGTGGCAACCAAAAAAAAAGAAAGAGATCATAAGGGCCCAATTCTTCGAACAGACATCTTAAAGAATCTGCCTGGTTTAAGATAAATTAGGAAATTTGGAAAAAGACTTTATCTGGGGCCTTGACAATACCCAGGAAGAAGGAGCTCTGGCCACTGCTTATCGAGGTCCTCCTACATGCCAGTTATTCAGCACTGATTATCTCAAGAACAGCATTTTATTACCTCCATTTTAGAGACTGAATCTCAGCTTTATCAGAGAGGTTATATGGCTAGTAAAAAAGTCCTGCCACTTTATTTTTTTTTAATTAATTAATTAAATTTTTTTTTTTTTCTGGCTGCATTGGGTCTTCATTGCTGCGCGCAGGCTTTCTCTAGTTGCGGTGAGCAGGGCCTACTCTTCGTTGTGGTGCTCGGACTTCTCAGTGCAGTGGCTTCTCTTGTTGCGGAGCATGGGCTCTAGGTGCATGGGCTTCAGCAGTTGCAGCGTGTGGGTTCAGTAGTTGTGGCACGTGGGCACTAGAGTGTGCAGGCTTCAGTAGTTGCGGCACGTGTGCTCAGTAGTTGCGGCACGTGGGCCCTAGAGTGCCTGGGCTTCAGTAGTTGTGGCTCACGGCTCTAGAGCGCATGCTCAGTAGTTGTGGCGCATGGGCTTAGTTGCTCTGTGGCATGTGGGATCTTCCCGGACCAGGGATCGAACCCATGCCCCCTGCATTGGCAGGCGGATTCTTAACCACTGAGCCACCAGGAAAGTCCCCTGCTACTTTAAAAAACGGTGAAGAAGGTAACAATGATGGTGGTGATGACGTGGTGATGATGGTGGAGGTGACGGTGGAGATGATGAGATGATGGTGATGACGACGGTGGTGATGGTGATGATAGCAGTTACCACTCAGTGACCCCATTTTATTCAACATGTCATCTTTGTTCAGCTCATGGGCTTTGGAGTCAGAAAGCCTGTCTTGGAGTTCCAGGTGTGACACAGAAAAAACTCAATACATGCAAGTTGTAATTACTTATTATTATTATTAGTATTATTGAATCTTCACAAAAGTCCTCGAAAGCAGTATTATTCCCATTTTACAGATGAGAAAACTGATTCGGAAAAGTCACCAGAAATCAGACTAAGTGGAAGAACTATCTCCCCAGAATCAATCCTTCCAATGTCACCTTTAGGAAATTTGTCAAATCCTTGTGTCCCTAGATAGTCCTAGATAGGACTTTCTTTTAAATGGAATCACTAATCTTTTTCACGTACATAAATACCTTGTGAAAGGAAATGTTATAGCACTAACTTAAACACGAACCCATTTGTTGAAGGAGGTCCTTGAGAGGATATGACCACCAGGTGACCTGCGAGCTGGCCCTGGGCAATTAGAAACTCCTCACCCCCTCCCCTGCCCTTGGAATATACATCCAGCCCCTCCCCCACTCCCACAGTGGGAGCTGTTACAAGGACACAAGCCTTGAGAGAGCGGGGTGTTACTGAGACCATCCAGAAGGTCTCCGTGACTGAGCCCAGTTCCGGCCTCTATAAACTTTAAGACTCTGGCAGGCGGGGGTGGAGACCTACCCTTCTTGCAGCATCCAAGACAAGCCCTATATGTCAGTTCCCTTGCATATTACACCTGCCACCCACCAATCTGGAGTGGCTGCCTCTTTCTTCAGTCTCTCCCTGCTCTCCACCACAGTGGGGGCCAGTTTCTGAACCAACACTGTTATCACTTGTCACAAATAGAAAGTAGAAACAAATACAATATGCGTACAGAAATACCATTAGATTCTAATTAGATACAGTTACCTGGGAGTCTGAGGTCTGCTTTCTCTTTGTTGAAAAACGGAGATTAGCAAGTATTACAGAGAGGAGTTAAAGGCCACTAGCCCTGAATGAGATTTCCTTCTTCCTGTGATGGGGCTGAAAGTGAATTAAACAGGAGATGACTGTCTAGGTGGGCAACGTCCTGCCCCTCTGCTGCCCCATCACCTCCACTGCCACCCTCTGAAACAGTCTCCCACACTCTGCCCACAGTGACCTATAGCCTTGCTGAGCTGGGGAGAGCTCACGAAGGGGCTCAGCAATGGTTGTTTCTGAAAAGAGAAGCAGGAGATGGACGGGGCAGGACTCTCGAGGTCCCGCCTGACTTGAGGGGCATATTTCCAAATGCGCTGAGCAGCAGCCCGCTGGTGAAACCCAGGAGGCACATGGGAGCTCTGCCGGGAAAACGTATTTCTGCTTCCAGCTCCCGAAGGCTGGCCAGGCACCAAATCCAACCCCATGGGCCCCTCCGTCTTCGTCCACACCTGGGTGGAGGCCACGCCTTCTCAGTGGAGGCTGAGAGCCCTGGGGCAGCACCTGCGGTGAGGAGAAAGGGGACTGGGCAGGAACACAGGCACCGGAGCAGACAGGGTCTGTGTCCCGTTCCCGTCATTCCCAGCTGTCAGCCCTTGGACCAGTCTCACAGCCTTTTTGAGCCTCAGTTTCTTCATCTGCAAAACGGAGTCATAAAACCTCAAACACCTCTTCGCTGGGCTGCAAGGACTGGGCGAGATGGTGGCACGTGAGGTTCTCAGCAGAGCACCTGGCCCTGAGAAGGTGCTGAACAACTCTGAATTCCCTTCTCCACCTGCAAAACCAAAGAGGGCACCATTCACCCCAACCCAGCTTGCCCCGTCCTGGGGCTGCAGGGACTCCTCCAGCAGATCTGTCCGTTGCTTCACGGAGAGCATGTGTGGAAGGGACAGCGAACTGGCGAACTCCGGATGCCGGTCACGCCCAGGGACTGACTCTGAGCCCACCGAGGTCGTTTCTCCTCCAAGGAAAGGCGGACACACGCTGGGCTCAGCACTCCCCACCAACCTACCCAAAGCCGGGGACAGAGCTATCCTCGGAATGCCACCGAGGTCGGAGATGCCAGTACGCAGAGGGCTCCAGCCCCCGTGAAGCCACCACCAAACGAACGAGGACAGCCACCAAGCAGGGAGCGTGTGCCGTGTGCCAGGCACTGTGCCAGCACTTCCCCCGCCTCCTCGCTTTCCTCTTCTAAGCCCCTGAGATCATTCAGATATGGAACGGGGTAGGTAAGGTCTCATCTCCTGTCCAAGGTGGTTCCAGGAGGGAGGGGCAGAGGGGGAGCCCCACCCTCCCGTGCTGATGTCACACCGTGTGCAGCCGCCCGCTGTTCTGTGCCAGCAGAGGTCTGTGTGATCACTGCTCTGGCCTAAGAGAGCTGGCACCAGGAAGCCTTCAATAAACATTAATATGGTGAGTGATGAAATGAAACAAGGAGTCAACGACGAAATTAACATTTCTCACTGATGGCCAGCCCTGCCCAAAGTGGCAGATCTCCAAGATTTGGGAGAGAGAAACACTGTGTTTCCCTCTCCCCCACAAACCAGCCCATCTGAACCTTAGATCCGCCTTCTCTAACAGGAAAGGTCAAATAGAAGATAAAACAAAAAGGAGAGAGGCAGAGAGACGCAGAGAGACACAGAGAGACACAGAGAGGGAGAGGCAACGAGCCAGAGATGGAAACAGAGAGACAGGACCAAAAAAATCTTGGAGGGGAGGGTCTGTGGATTTTTCCCAGCCTTGTAGCCCACCCCATAGGGGATCACACACCCTATCAGGATGCTTTCTTGCCATATAGCAGGAGGCGAGGAGGCTGTGCCTAGAATGATCCCAGCGCCAAGTGCAGAGATCATTTCAGGCATGTGCGTTTGGCTGCAGCCATTCTGCTGGTCACTGGTGGGAAACAGGACCCCGTGGCAGGCGGGCCCAGGGTTCGGCTCTGCGATGGGCTTTCTCATGCACACCATCTAGGAATCCTCTGCCTCTTCTTCTGCAAACATCACACAAGGACATGTGATGGTGACCCACAGGAAATGCTCCCTGGTGCCCCACCCGTCACCTATCCTCTGTCTCACCCATCCAAGAAAAAAGAATCGGAATGCAAACACCCAACAGTATTACAAAGGCGACCTTAACATCACAGCATCAGACAGCAGCACCTACAGTACCCCTTCCCAGGGCCAGGCACTGAGCTTGAGCACTGGACACCACTGCCTCATTTAACCCTCCCTGCAGCCCTACGAGGTCAATGCTAATATCGCCCCTTGACTTATGAGAACACTGAGCCGCAGAGAGGGTGACCTTCCAAGGTCATGCAGCTGGTAAGTGGCAGAGGCAGGATCTGAACTCAAGCCTTCTCACTCCAGCTCTCAATATGCTAACCACGGGCCCATGCAGAGGAGCTTTCTCTCATATGGGGGTATTGTTCTGAAACCAGAGTCTGAGGTGAAATACCAAGTACCCTTAAAATTACCCTTGAGGATCTCTTAAATTGTACAGTACTGTAGCATATTTCCCTAAGTCCAACACTGCCAGCTTCCCCTCCAGTGGAACACCAAAGGAAATGGGTGGCTTGCCTTTAGGGCCCATGACATATGAAAAAATATGTATCTGTAACCACTGGCCTCACATTTGCCTTTGCATGGCTGGATTTACATAAATACAATGCATGTCTGATAAGACCGCCCACCCTTGAAACAGTTCTATATTAAAGAACTACTTGCAAATACCAGTTCTATTACTATGCTCAGTAGCAAATGGCCCATGCACCTCGCCATGGCCTGGAGGATGCACACTTGGACATGTCTATGTGGAGCGGGAGGACGCTTGTATGACCTTGGCTCATCTCCCAACTGCCTTGCGAGGTCTGCAGGCTGAATACCGTTAGGCCTGATTTATAGTAGAGGCCACCAAGACCCAGAAAGGGACACCGCCCTGCCTCGAGTCACACAACTGGTAAACGGCTGAGCTAGAACTTGAGTCTAGGTCCCCGGACCCCCAGGTCATGGCATGGGGTTAAGGGCGGCTCTGCTACTCCCAATATCCCACGTTAGACCCAGCTTGAGCACACACGTGGGCTGTAGGTCAGGTCAAAAGGAAACAGGGGCAGACTTAAGAAGGCAACAGGGTGGGCGGACCAGAGCAGGGCTGTTGCTTCTCCACAGTACCCACTGGCGCTCACTGTGCGCCCTACAGCTGAGGGCCTTCTCTCGTACTGGCATTTGCTGAAGAACAGGGCATGGGAGGATGTGGCACGGATTAACATTCCCGGCCTTCAAGCAGCGACAAAGGTAAAGGCCCTCCGAGTGCGATAACTCAGGTGCGTGCTCTATGCTGCCCCCCAGAGGTCCCTAGTGGGATGGAGCCCCAGTTGCCCATGGCAGCAGCTGGTTTTGGTGACACTCTTTTTGGCTGCCTTCCTTCCCTACTTCCCTTCCTCACGCCCCTCCCAGGACTTCCTGGGATCACCTCCCACATGAAAGTCTATCCCTTGAACCCTTGTCTCAGCAGCTGCACCCATTTAAAGTGCCAAGGCTCAGAGAGGGCCTCAGAAGGTTCTCTGAAAGGGAGCCAAGTTCTTGGCACGCTGCTCTGTTGTGTGTGCGCCTTTGTCTATCATTCAGAAGCCATCTGCACATCTGAGGTGAGGCCTGGCCCCAGCTAATGTGCTACCAAGGGCAGGGCTGAGTCAGAAACTCCCCGGGTGGCCAAAGGGATATGCAGCGGGGCACAGAAGCCACACGGCTGGGGCTCAGAGTTTCCCAAAGGGGATCCTTATAGCGGTTTTTCCATGGAATGTTCATCAGCGTCACGGGGGAAAAATGAATTCTGCATTATACCAATGTGGGCATTGCTTTGGTGAAACAAGTTTCTTAACTTTGAGCCATCTCAGAGCCTTTAAAGTATATCATATGAAACTCCAAGAAGGGGATGTTCTGTTCAGACTTATTTGGCCTTGGAATGCTTTTATAGAGTATCTTGATCTAATGTCCCAGGAGACACCGGTTTAGGAAATACTGGCTTAGCTGAGAGAGCCCTCGATTGCCTCAGGTAAAGCAGGCAAACTGCTTTACCTGAGTCACTTGCCCAAGATCACTCTGCCGGTAAGAGGCAGGCGGGGATTTGAATAGAAGAATGAATAAAGGAGGAACGAGAAAAAGAAAAAAGAAAAAAAGGAAGGAGTAAGGGAAAATTATGGAACTGTAGTTTCTGAGCTGCTCAGATCCACCTGCAAAGGCAGGTTTTTCCCTTTATGTTCAATACAAAAAAAAAAACCGAGAAAGAGAGAAAGAGGAAAAAATAACATGACCGTTCTCCCCTCATGCACCGTGAGTTCAATTGCTATCAATTACTGTGACCTCCTGCATTTATTAATAACCAAGTTATTTCTCCTTCCGACAGTAGCCATGCTGCTGCTGAACTACTGAACGTGATGTGACTTATTTATAACGCCGGCGCACCCAGTTCACGTTTCCTCACACAGAGGTTTACAGTTCGGAGGCCTATGAAGGAGGAGGCCACCTGCAGGGAACAGACAATCCTAAAAGGCTGTGGGTGCTACGAGAAAAGGCAGCGCTCCAGAAACAGACTGCGCAGGTTCAAATCCCACCTCCGCTGCCAAAAGCCACGTGATGTTGGGGAAACCGTGTCACCTCTTTGAGCCTCAGTTTCCTCCCCTGTAAAATGGGACTCTACCCCATGGAGTCCTCGTGAAGCGTCAGCGTGGTTCCAGGTGCAGATCGCTTAGCACAGGATCTGCTGGATAAATGTCTAGGATTATGATCACACTCTGAGAATTCTGCCCAGGGGCGTCAGGTCAAGTTCAGTTGCTGGGATCCTGGAAAATGGGACTGTCTTAAAGGCCAAAACTTTGAGTCTCTTCCTGCATCTTAGGGCTCCCACCTGTTCCTGCTGCCCCCGGGTGCCACGCAGCCCTGCAAACCTGGACAGACCTTAGATAAAGTCACCTGTCCACCTGCGGTCAGCGCACCCCGTAAGGCCTGGCCAACAAGCCGTCAATAAATCGCTGCTGAGTCACTCATAATCCAACATAAATCACTGCTCACGCCCTATCAACTGGAAAGACAACACTTGGACCACCCCTGATGCTCTAGCGTTCTGGACAAAGAGGGCTTGCTGGACAAATCAGCTGGGGCAGCATCCAATTAAACCAACCAAAATGGGCTGCTTCCCTGCAGGACTGCTCTAACCTTGAGTATGCCAATGTGCATCAGGAGTTGACAGGAGAAGGGGAGCATGGGTAGGGGTCTCCTGGACTAATTTGATCAAGAGGCTGAAGGAGAAAGGCGTGGCATCTTTGGGATGGTGGGCAGTTGTGGAAAGAACCAGAGGCTGGGCATCCAAAGGCAGTTTCCGCCTGGCTGCGAGATCTCAAACAGGAAATCTCACCTGAGCCTCAGTTTCCACATCTGTACAATGGGATGGTTCCTCTCCCAATGGGTCATTATAAGGATGAAACAAGACACTGGGTGTGAAACTGCCTGGGAGTGTCCCCAGAGCAGGTAATCCGACCTGAGAAGCAGAGTCACCAGGGAGACCTCAGTCGAAGGCTTCACTCATCACCCTGGGGGAACTGCAGGAGCAAAGGCTCAGGGGTGGGACCAACAGCCAGTGAGTGACCTGTGTGAGGTCACACAGCTAGTGAGGCAGAAGCCAGGATTAAACCCGGCTCTGGCTGGCCCCCAGTCCAACATTCTTTCCATATTCAAGGGTCCCTCACCAAGGTAGACTGAGCAGGGGTCCCTCAACTTATCACACTGTCTCCTTTGAAGCTGGGGCCCAAGGGAAGCCCAGGAACAACAGCTGGTGTTTCCCCGAGTCCTCACCACATGCCTGGCCCTGTGCTAAGCACTTAATCTCATCAGTGTAAGAACCATATGAAAAGGTATGATGACTAATTCCCCATTTATTGATGACCACTGTGGATCATCCAGCAGAACGTGGCATGAAGAATACGGAGAAAGGCTTCAAAGACAGAACTCCTCGGTCCCAAATTGAGCTCCTCCCCTTCCTGAGTCCAGGACCTTAGATAATTGCCTTTATCTCTCTGAGCCTCCACTGACTCACCCATAAGATGGGTATAACCCACCATATAGAGTTAACAAGGATTAAATGGAATAACCATGCACAGCACTTAAATCAAGCCTGGCAGAGAGCAGATTCTCAGTAAACAGTAACAGTTACTAATCCCATCACTAGCATCATCATCATTGCTGTCAGCAGTATTGTTACGCTCTGTCACTGAAGGGTGAGACATGCATGTACGGTGAGGTCCTCACTGAGTCACAGCCTCCTGGAGTCTCTGATGAGCAAGGCTAAAAGAGACGCCAGAGAGTGTCCATCATCCCCACTGGGCAAGTCCTTTCCCCTCTCTGAGCCTCAGTTTCCTCATCATTAAAATGGGGTAATGGTACCTACTCCAGGGGATCACTGAGATGGCCAAAGCTCTTAGAATAGTACCTGCACCTTGTAAGCACTGGATAAATGTCAGCTGCTGTTATTACTTATGGGAAACAGAGGCCAGAAAGAGGGGAGGGGCTTTTGCAGGGCCACCCAGCAAGAGTGGCTAAGCCAACCTCAAGTCGGGTCTCTCGGGGGTTCCATCCTCCTCCCCCTGCCCTCCTGAAGCCCGGGGCTGCCGGCAGGGAAGCCTTCTAGCATCAGCCACTTCAGGGGTTTGTGGCTTTTATAATATAACTGTTTACATCCCACAGCCGCCATTCCAGCTTAACAAATGAATTCAGTATGCTTAGAAAATGCAGAATCAGTCCTTGCCTGTGGCCCAGAATAGGCCCGGCTGTGGCAGCTGTCGGGCAGGGAGCCAAGCCACCAGCTGGGGGCCTGTGGGCACGGGAAGGCAGGCGGAGGACAGGGCCCAGGCCGGGACCAGCCTCGGGGGTGCGGGGCCTGCTCCAGGGCCACGTGGTAATCCTCTCTCAATCCCGCAGCACCGGTGCTGGGGTCTGAGGTTGGCGCCTCGCAGACGGGGACACGGAGGCCCCAGGCCTCGCTCGGGCCACCACACCTCTGCTCACCGAGGCTCTTCTGGCTGGAGCATCCTCCCTGATTTCCGCTCTGTTTGGGAGATTCGGTTCAAGGGTCCCAGGCCCTAGGACCCCTTGGGCGCCCTGCCTGACCCCTCTGAACTTTGGGTGTCTCCTGCCTAGAATTTTCTCCTGGTGTCTCCAACGTGCCTGTCTGGGTCTCCCTCGATCAGACGGAAGTTTTGTCTTGGAATGTAAGAACGGCTTTGCCGAGGGCCTACCATCCAATAGGCATAGAGGAGAAGAAGAAAAGGAAGAGAGGAGGGAAAGGAGAGCAGTAAGGGGGGAGCAGAGGGGGAAGAGGGCGAGTGGGGGAGGAGGAGGAGGAGGATGAAGAAAAGGAGGCCGCGGGGGCGGGGGGGGGGGGAGGATGGAGCAGCATGAACGCAGCCACGGCCCAGGTGTTCAGAGAGCCAGACTCCAGTCTCACATCCCCTCCAGGCTTGTGAGGCTGCAGTGAGCCGACCCTTGTGAATACAGGCAGGGGAATCGAGCCGTGTCCATGGAAATGTTCAGCCTCAAACACGCCCCCTGGTCCAGCAGGCCCAGGCCCAGACCATGATAGCTCCAGAACGCTCACCCCTGCACCGCCTCCACATACACGGATGTATGCCCACGTGGCGCTGTTTAGAACCCCCCAAGGCAGGAGACTGCCCAAACGCTCATCAGCTGGAGAAGTGCGACATCGACTGAGGCCCCCTCGCCGGTCAAGCCCTGCAGTTAAGGGAGAGAACAAGGGGCGCTGCTGTGAGCCACGGGCAGAGAGGCCCACGCCGCGCCGGCACGGGGAGCAGCAGAGCACGAGGAAATGGAACCGGTGTGAACTTGTTTATATTGTAACAGCGCCAGCCAGCCACTCCCCTAGTTGTCACGTGCACAGGTGTAGCTCGTGCTCAGTCTAAAAGGCCTGAGGGTGAGGCCTACACTGGGGACACAGTGACACAGCCACGGCCACTCTCTGCTTTTGAGAGGGACTGCAGCCACGTCCGCAGCCACAACTGGGGGAAGGGGTCAGGGACTCGATGTGTTACTGTTCCAGCTACTTATGAATCTATGATGATTTTAAATCAAAAAGTTTAAGAGAAAAAAAAAAAAAGCCAGCCTGTTAGGGCAGTGGAACTAGCCTGGATCACACGGTCATGGTGGACACACGACGTGACATGACACACTTGTCAAATCCCAGAGAATGTACAACACCAAGGGCGAACCCCAAGGTAAACTGGGGACTTTGGTTAATAACTGTGTATCAGTATTGGTTCATCAGTTGTAATAAATGTCACCTTTGCACCTTAACAACGGTCACCTTTGAGGTCAGGAGGATCAAGGGAGTGGGGGGGACCTGCTTTCGACATTCTGTGTTCGTCTGTATTGTTTCCATTTTTCATAGGAAGACAACTTTACAGTATCATTTGTGCAGTTATTTTAAAACAATAAAAAGAGTAAAGTGCGTGAATACATGGTGATTGCTTTGCGTTGACGGCATCACTGTTGCTACTCCCCGGGGCCTTCTGTGCTCAGGGTCTTATCCGGGCTTGGGGAGCATCAGGCCACCTCCTCCTATCCTTGGACGGACTCCCCTGGCTGCTAGGTGTCGGGGGGGGTTCCCAGCAGAAGGTAGGGGGCTGGGTCCCGTCATCATGACAATCGTCTCTTCTTCCTGCGGGCCCCTCCGGGCTCCCCGAGTTACGGCCCCATCCATTCAGGGACTGATGTCTCTATTAGAACAGGCGCGGAGTGGTGGCCGACGGGCAGCCTCCCTCCATCACTCCATTACAGGCCCCCCCCGGGTTATACATGGGCCCGACTGCATCACATATTAGGCAATGGGGTCAGCAACAAGTAGACTGGCAAATTTAGTAAAAGACAAATAAATTAAACCTCCCAGCAGCCTTCAGAGCCAAAGGAAAGCAAAGCAACTCGGCCATCAAGGCAGATACCGCATCCTTGTTATTTTGGATTCTGAACAGTGCTGTCATTTTTATGGAGAAATGAGGGACAACGGGCAGAGTGACAAAGAGCCTCAGACTTTCTAGGGAGGGTGTACGTCTCTTACAGCTACGGGACCACGGGGATTGGAGAGGATTAAAGACCAGCCCGAGTCATCTTTGTAGACTCAAAGCTTTGCCGGGGAAACGCCTGGATGGTGGGCAGGTTTTCCATTAACAATAATAATAGCAGTAACAACAAGGGTGGCCGAGCTTTACACATTCAAACTGAATAATTTAAGCCTCCCAGGGACTGTTATCCCCAATCTACAGATGAGGACACTGCGCCTCAGAGGTGAAGAGAGTCACAGATCACACAGGAGAACTGGGGTGAAACACAGGCCTGCCTGGCCCCAGAGCCCATGCTGTTAGCCTCGATTCCGAGCTCTCCTGCCTCGGTTCTGCTTAGCGGATGCCCTTCCAGATGAAGGAACGGAGATTGGAGACTGGGGACGGAGCTGAGAAGCTGCTCTTAGAGGGGAGGTGGAGGTCCGAGCACCCAAAATGCACCCAAGGACTGGGCCAGATGAGCGGCCTCACAGAGGAGAAGGACACTAGCTTTGGAGGCAGACAGGCACTGATTCTAACCTTGGCTCCACCACGTGGTGCCGTTTGGCCTCGGCAAAGTTACATAACCTCTCTGAGCCTCAGCAGCCTGAACTGCCAAGTGGGAATTCCCTCCCTCCCTGTCACGGTTGCCGTGGGAATTAGAGGAGAGAACACAGGTAAGTGACTCCCAGCCTTGGGCTGACATGCAGGACAGCAAGACCCCGGGAGGATTTTGTTCAGGGAACATTCCTGAGAAGAGGGTCGTGACTGGTTTTAATCTCACGCAGCCAAAAGGTCCCGAGACAAGAGAATTGTTTCTTGCTGCAAAAAGGGCTCCGAGTTCCTCCTTGATTTACTCTACTGTGGGAAAAGGGTCTTTAGGGGCATCAGAGGATACTGGGGGGCACCGGTAATAAATGTAGGGAGCAGAAATCCCAGGAGCATCCTCCTGCCATCCCAGCAGGGAGCCGGCAAGTATCTCCAAGCTTTGCGACGCCCTAATTCACAACAGCAGCTCTGACAAGTGCCTGGCACTGAGCTTAGCCCTTGACATACATCTCACTTCATCTGCTTAGCAGACCTGTGAAGTCACTACTGTTTTCAATCCCATTGTATAGGTCGGAAAACTGAGTCTCAGAAAGCTTAAGTTCCTTGCTCAAGACCAACATATGGCCACACCAGTATCTCTTCACCCGACACGTTCTCGAACCTCGTCACTCCCCCATCCAGGGGTGGAGTCTAGACTGCCTGGCCCTTGAAGCTGTGACATAGAGCATGGCAGCAGTGACACTGCATGATAGCTGAGGCCAGCTCAGAAGAGGTGATGCAGCTTCCATGCTGCTCTCTGGAAGCTTCCTTGGAGCCCCGAAGCCGCCAGGCCACAAGGAAGCCCGATCAGGCCCACGCTGGGACCCGAGATCTGAGACTCGGAGAGACGGAGGTGCCCGGCTAGTCCCGGCGACTCCAGCCCCACTGTTTCTGGGTCAGCCACCCTCTGACCGCAGCCCAGCCGAGCCCTTCCAAACTGCAGACTCCCAGGAGCTTGGGGAGATTAATAAAATGATCATCGTTCAAGCCACGGAACAACATGGGGCTGCCAGGTCATGGCAGCAAGGTCACATGACCAGTCACAAAGCTAGCAAGTGCTGGAATCCTCACTTCCACTTGAGCACAAGACCGTGTCACTCCTGACTGCTCTGACCACTACCCCACACTCTCCCTGGCCCTCAGAACCTTCCTCGAAGCTGTGGAAAGAGCACTGGACTGAGAGTCCGGAACTGGACCCCGGTTCTGAAGCTGCCGTTCACTAGCACAGAGGTTTCACCACGTGCCCTTCAGCAATGAGCTGCATTCCCTGGAGGCCTGAGTTCTCCACCCCGACCCTGCCCATGTCAGGGCAGGCTTTGATGCCAACAGAGCCAACAGATAACAAAAAGCACTTTGCAAAGAAAAGAGAGTCAGGGCTTGCTGAACCCCGCCCATGTGCCAGGTGGGTGGGATGCAGCCATTACCTGACTAACGATGTAGAAGGTAGACAGGGTTTTACCATTTTACAGGCACGGAAGCGGCGGTCCAGAGAGGTGAAACCTCTTGCACAGGTTAAATCACACAGCCAGGAGGTGGAGGAGCCTGAACTCAAGGCCGGCTCTGCCCACTGCAGGGCCCAGCGTGTCCCTCCTCCCCCGTCCTCTCCTTGTCAAGTGAGCTCCAGAGAACAACTGTTTGCTGCCATTCAAAACCCATGGGTGCCAGCTGACTGTTCCATGGGCCACATTTTGCCAAAGGAAAGAAACACGAGGCTGGATAAATGGTTCCCTGATGGCTCCTGAGGGACGGCCCAGGCCATGAGTCTTGGTTCACAGCAAACCATCCCGCGTCAAATCACCCAGGGTTTTCTGCCTGCCATACCGAGGCAGCCCCCAGGGCCCCCTCCCACGGCCTTCCCAAGGGACCCAGCAGGGACAGTGAGCCTGAGAAACAGAAAGGAGGTGGAGACAGTGCAGACAGAGGGAAGAACGCGGCCTCTTTATGACCGGCCGGCCGGCCGGCCGGCCGAGCGAGGAGCCACCAGGCCTGCCCATGGGACGCAGCCCAGAGCGAAAGCATTACTAGCACCGCAGCCGTGCGTGAGACCCCAGTCGGCTCTCCGCCGCCCTTTCTCCCTCTTCCAGAGGAGGCTCTGGCGAGCCCCGGAACTTGGCGGAGGTCACACACAGCTAAGTACGAGGCCAAGCTGAGACCTGAACCCAGGACTAGCTGACTTCGAGACGCCCGTGTCGCTGCTCTGCCACATTCTAGGGGGGGTGCCCTCTCTGACTCCGACGCTGCCCAGGGCACTGCTGATGACAGGGTGATCCAGAGCCCCACAGGCAGCCAGCCTCCTGGGGTCAAGAACACCAAGTCATACGGGCTGGAGGGACCCAGAAGGTGGTGGGGGAAGGTCACGGTGGCAGCGCCCTGCAGGAACTCAGGGGTCAGTGGGGGCCTAATGCCACTCCCCCAAGAGAGGAGACTCAGGGGCCCCCAGGAGTGTGCTGGGGCCGTGATTGATTACAATGATTTAATCAATCACGCCTGTGTAATGAAACCTCCAAAAACCCCGAACGATGGGGCTCAGAGAGCTTCCGGGTCACTGAACACACCGAGGTGCCAGGAGGGTCGCACAGTGAAGGCAGGGAAGCCCCTTGCTCTATAACTTGCCCTGCGCATCTCTTCCGTTTGGCTGTTCCTGAGTTGTATGCCTTACGATAAACAGGTACTGGTAAGTAAAAGCCCTCCTAAGTTCTGTCAGTCATTCTAGCAAATTATCAAACCAAGGAGGGGTCTGTGGGAGCCCAACTTTATAGCTGGTCCATCAGAAGTACAGGTGGCCCAAACTTATGAACAATGTCTGAAGTGGTACAGTCTTGTGGGACCGAGCCCGTAACCTGCACTAACTCCAAGTAGTATCAGGAGTGGACTAAATTGTAGGACACCCAGTTGGTGTCCGGAGAATCAGAGGACTGGTTGGTGTAAGGAAAACCCCACACATTTGGTGCCAGAAGTGTCATGAGTAAAAACAGGGCACCCCAGTGAAAAAGTGACATCACCAGCCCTTGGAGGCTGTGAGGCCAGAAGCAGCGGCACACAGGGCCAGGGAGGCCAGAGGTGTCGTCTCAGAGGTTAGGCTCAGTGCCTGGGCAGATCTGGGTCCAAATCCCACCTCTGGCTTTAGCTGTGTGCCCTTGGGGATGAGGATGAACCTCTCTGGCAGGCCTCAGTCTCCTCATCTGTAAAATGGGCATCTAATAGTTCTCGCTCCTCCTGGGCTAGTCTAAGGCTGTGCAGTGACATCACGTCTGTAAGCACTCAGCACAGGGCCCAGGAAAACAGGTCAATTCTCCAGCAAGGAATGACCCTAACAGCCCTCTGCAAAGTCTAGGGCAGGGGAGTGATCTTTGCAGGGAGACCGGCCGTGGTTCCAAACTGCACTCTGGAACATACTAGCTGTGTGACGTCAGGTAAACCGCATTCCTCCTCTTATAAAGCCGTGAGCCAAGTCCTGTGCTCACACATTTGGCACTGACTCATTTAATCCTCATGACAAGCCTACAAAGTGGGTGCCATCATTAGCCCCATTTTAGAGAGGAGGAAACTGAGGATCAGAGAAGCCAAGCCAGGAGGCTGACTCTTGCCCATGGCGCTATGCTTCCTCACCAGGTTATTGTATGAATCCAATCAGATCAAAAGGCACAAGAGAGGTACAAGTGCTTTTGAAACCATCAAACGCGAAACCAATATTAGTGGTGGTTGTCGTTACTGCTGAAACAGTTCAAAAATCCTAAGTCCAGTTATAAGGGCTGAAATCTCCCCACAGGGACTGATATTGGCCTTTAAAAATAGGATCAGGACTTTCAAAGTAAGTTAAGGAAGCTGGGTGCGCTGGGAGGAGAGCATCGTTTTAATGAAAAAAAAAAAAAAAACCCTGATTAACGGAAATGATTCTTAATATATTTCGAAATGATCTGTTATGACACAAAGCAAAGACATTTATATATGACTTTGAAATTCTTAATAGCTGATTTTAGAGCAACCTATTATGAAATCTTCCAAAGCAGAATATATAGTAAGTAAATCATCAAGCAGGCCTCTCAGGCAGACTGACAGCAGCTCCTCTTAAAATAATTTATAAGGTGGTGTAGGGGGAGGCTGGGAGGAATTATTGCCATAATCATGTACTAATAAAATATTTATAAATGTGCCTTTCTCTTTTATCGTTTCAGGCAGCTACAGGTATGAGTCCCGAGCCCCCATCAGAGGGGGTGCCCCAGGAGCCTCAGGAGAAGAAAGTCAGGCATCGAACCTCTCTGGTGACAGGTCAATAGACTGGGGGCTCCCTTAGCCTCTGTTTTGTCGCATCCGAGGCAGAGAGGGTTCAAGCGTGACAATGGAAATCGGAAGGTAGGTCCCAACCGCCCTGTCCTCTCCCTAGGCTTTGCTGAGTGCCGGGAGGGAACAACACTATTCGAGTTGAGCAAAGCAGAGAGGCATGTGGCTGTGACACCCTGGGAGAGTCACCTAACCCAGGCTCAACAGCACAATCTACCGAGGGACCGCCTGGGGCTAGAAGCATGGATGAGCTGTCCACCACCCCTCGCCCGGGCCATTCCGTACATACCACCCCACACGCGTCCCTGGCCTGTCACTACAGGTGCCTGTCTGCGCCTCTCTGCTTCCCTGGCTGCCGCACATGCTCAGCTCATGCGTGGGGCAGGCTGGAAGGGCAGCGGGGAATGCTCCCCAGGAGCAACCTTCAACCAGGGAGAAGCAGGAGGCGGTAGATCAATATCCCGGCTCCCTCGTCCCTCGGGTAATACACGATGAGGAGGCATGTTCTTCAGAGTCTCCCAGAGGTCCCCAGAGATACTGGCCCCCCACTTCCCACAGCTAATCCACTCCTTAAGGCTCCAGCATCACCTGCCTTTCTTCCCTCACTTCCCTACTGGTTCCTCATGATACCCCCTCCCCCAAAGCCTACATGCAATTTTTGTCTCAGGGTCTGCCTCCAGGGAAAGCAGCTTAATTCAGCTTTCTCTTCTTTATTCCATTTAATCCTCACACCAACCCCAGTCTTGGCCCAATGAAAGAGGAGGCCTCTCTGAAGCTCAGAGAAGTTTGGTTTTGAACTCAAATCTGCCTCCCTCAAGCGCCCATAGCCTGGAGTTTTTTCTGGGGGGCTGCGTTGGGTCTTCGTCGCTGTGTGGGCTTTCCTCCAGTTGCGGGGAGCAGGGGCTACTCTTTGTTGCAGTGCGCAGGCTTCTCACTGTGGTGGCTTCTCTTGTTGCGGAGCATGGGCTCTAGAGCACGGGCTCAGTAGTTGTGGTGCACGGGCTTAGTTGCTCCGTGGCATGTGGAATCTTCCCGGACCAGGGCTCGAACCTGTGTCCCCTGCATTGGCAGGCAGATTCTTAATCACTGCACCACCAGGGAAGCCCCAGCCTGGAGTTTACTGCACCTAGACCTTCTGAGCCTCAGTTTTCTATTCTGTAAAATACGTTTGCTTCCTTCCACACATCCCCAATCTATAGATGCCTGTGCCCCAACTCTAAACCTTCAACAGCTTTTCTGATCTGAACTGTGCAATGACATCCCCAATCCCCGTCCAGTTACAAAGCTGGCTGATTTCCAAATGGTCAGGGCGTTGAGCATGGCCCACGGCTGATTTTTGGAAAAGGCAGGTGGCATTTGATTTTTCCATGTTTGCCCAGTTAAGCATGTCTGCCCTTGGCTTGGACCAACTGTGGACTCCCTACCTTCCCTATTTCTGACTCAGCATAACTTCTAGAAATGTCCAAAATCAAATCAGTGGACCAATGCAGCTCAAGTGTATGAAAATCAAAAGAACAGGTCACAAGGCCCACGGGTATGGGAATGGCAGGAATAACATGCCAGCATATTCCAAAGAAGTCTGCTGCCCCACAGAGGAATGGCCCAGAATGTCAGCCAGAGTCAACACAGAGCTCCAGAGGACAGACCTCCACGAACACGTGTGTCCACTCAAAAAGTAAGTTCCAACTCTATGTTCTGGGCCCAAAGGAAGCCACTCTCTACAGGAAACAGCTAGACAAGGACACAATCACAGTATAAGGTACCATAAGCCCCATGAAGGCAGGAGCCACACTGCTCTCGATATTGACCGTCTCCCCGGGACCTTTCGCAGTGCCAAAAGCAATGGCACAAGTGTCTGGTTAGGGAAGCGAGGAGCCTTGAATGCCAATCCAAGGCATTTTACTTGACGTAGCAGACAGGAGCGCGCCTCGGGAGGAGTCTAAGCAGGGAATGGCACACCAGGTCTACGTCTTAGAAAGGAGCCCAGTGGTCACAGTGAGGGTGGAGCCAAGCCATCGGCAGTGACGCTACTGCAACAGTCCAAGCAAAAAAAGGATTAGCAAATACTTAGTCTAAGGTGACAGTAGTAAGAATAGAGAAGTCAGGACAGAAATGCCGTCACAGAAAGTATCTACAGGGCAAGGTCAACGACTGGATGGGGGAGGGAGAGGGACGATGAGAACCACTTGGGGAGACCAACTTGAAGCAGGGACAATAAGCAAACAGACAGTTAAGGATGGCGAGCAGGTTTGGGAGGAGAAGGAGAGCTGCGTCAGCTCCAGCGCATATGGTGTGAGCATCGCCAAGATGTCCAGACAGAAAACATCACCTTTAGTGCGTGGACCCAGCCTTCTCTCCCCCGTTTCAGGGTGTCTCTTCTCAGCACAGTAACCACTAGCTACATGTGGCTATTTAAATGTACGTTACTTAGAATTTAATGCAATGAACAATTCAACGCCTCGGTTGCACCAGCTGCATGTCAAAAGCTCGACAGCCACGTACAGCTAGCGGCCATCCTGCTGGACAGAGAACCTCCCCCGTCATCACAGAAAGCTCCACTGGACAGCGCTGGGGGACGCGGTTTGCTTGAAACATCCAGCCCGCTTCCTTCTCGGCACGCCTGGCTCGGCAGCCCCCCCCCCCGAGAGCAGTCCCAGAGATGTGGAGGATGACAGGCTGACCCTGTCCCACCTCACGGAAAGAAGGGCCTTGTCAGGCACCTGCTGGCGGAGACAGCCGGCAGCCCAGGTGAGCCCGGCGGCAGGCACGTACCTTTGCAGGCCCCCGCCGCACCAGGTGGTAGATGGCTGCCCACACCCGCCAAATGGCCCTCTGCTCGCTCTCCAAAACGCCCAGCGTCTCCATGGCGCCCTGGAGCTGCGCGAAGGCAGCCGCCGCCCTCTGCTTGTCTTCAGGCTGAGAGCAAGGGGGGAGGAAGACAAACGGGCCGTCACGGTGGAGGAAATGCAAACTTGCAAGTGGAAGCAGGGCTCGGTCTGGGCGGAATGGGTGGTCATTTTATGACCATGGTCAATTACCCACGATTAAGCTGGGGAGTACTGACACACAGAACTCAGGCTGCTGGGAAGGTTATAAAAATCATGTCTATCTGACTTTGGAAGGCGACACGATTTTTATTCATTCGTGTGTTCATTCAGTAGATTTATTGAGGCTCTGCACTGTGCTGGGCTCTGGAGAGACAGAGATGAGCGAAATCCAGAACTTGACTTTGAGGACCTCTCAAGCTAGAAGTGGAGAGAGAGGTAAAAACAACTAAGTGCGAAACTGGCTAAGTGGGGGACTGTGGGATCTCAGAGGAGGGCCTGGCCGATCAATCCCACTCGAGAGAGTCAAAGAGAATGTCGCAGGAGATGAGACAAGATTGTGATTGAAGTCTGAAAGACAAATAGGCAGAGCTGACCAACTGGATGGAATAGACTGACGGGCAGAGGGAACAAAGGGAACAAAGGACATCTTTGGAGACAACAGGTGCTCAACTGAACGTGGACAGAGAAGCAGGTATTTTTGGAGGTGGGGCAGACGAGGTGGGGGGAGGAAATAAGCACGAGAAGCTGGCCGGTGCCATGGAGGAGGCCTCAAACACAATATTAAAGGGAACAGGCTTAAACTCCAGCCACGATGGACAAACACACATCCCTATTTACACTCCTGGACCCGTGGCAGACAACACCAATCGATGAAGATCCCACAGCAAACCAGCGAGTCAGATTCTTTTCAGGATGTCCCCCCTTGCAGCCCCCCCAATGATCTGCCTCAGCAACTGAAAGAGACCCTGTCCTGCACGCAGAGGGAAACTGCCAAAAGATTTTTAAGCAGGAAGAAAGAGAAAATAGTATGGACCAGATGTTTATGGGTTGTAGGGTGTCACTTTTCCTTTTTCAAGCATTTATGATCCTAATTATGTTTGTTTTTTTAATAAATTTATAATTTATCTATTTATTCTGGCTGCCTTGGGTCTTCGTTGCTGTGCACGGGCCTCCTCTAGTTGTCGCGAGCGGGGGGCTACTCTCGTTGCGGTGCGCGGGGGCTTCTCATTGCGGTGGCCTCTCTTGTTGCAGAGCACGGGCTCTGGAGCGCAGGCTCAGTAGTTATGGCGCACGGGCTTAGCTGCTCTGCGACATGTGGGATCTTCCTGGACCAGGGCTCGAACCCGTGTCCCCTGCACTGGCAGGCGGATTCTCAACCACTGTGCCACCAGGGAAGTCCCCCCAATTATGTCTGATTGAATATTAAAATTAGTCTGAAACTCCTAACTCCACACACGCCATCTGGCCAAGGAGATGCGACCCAAAAGCCTGCTGGGTTGAGAGGAAGTGAGCTGGGGATGAGAATTCTTCTGTCAATAATCCTCCAACAGATAATGAGGACCTGATTTGCACTTGGCCTGTTTACAGAGCTTGGGTGATGAACTGTAAGCTGTCAAAGCTGGCAGGTCCTTGAATTTTATGGAGTCCAATGCTTAGAGAGGGGACAACGCTTGCCCAAGGTCACACAGCCAGTTAGTATCAGATACAGGATTAGAATCAGGCTTTCTGACTCCCCGTCCAGGCCACTTGTCCCCTCCACTCAAGCCAATTCTTCTAACTGGGAAAGAAACCTGCAAGGATCATCGACCTATTGGGACAACGTCAACGCATGCAGTGACATTGAGAGATTCGCTGTGGAAACATTTCAATTAATAGCAGAAGCATGTTCCACTGATCCATCATATTTCTGGGGCACCACAGGACCACAAAAACCCTAGCAACCAGGAGCTCAACCTAGCAACTGCAGCTGCTCCGCTGGAGCAAACGGAGGAGAGGAAGGCATCTTACCAACATGCTCTTGGTTATTTATGAGATTTCAAAGTAGCAGAGAAAGGACACCAAAAGGACAGTGGCAACACATTTATTATGGCTCCCACTGTCAGCCATGAGCATTTGACTTTAAATTACAGGCAGACCCCATCATCTGCCACTTAGCTCAAACGAACAGAAGAATTAGAAAACTTCCACTAAAGCTTGTTTGCTTCTTCTTCTCTCCTCCCCGCCTCCCCCGGTCTCTGCTGCAACAGAAGACACGGAGGGATGAATATATATGCTTCTGATCTAAAGCGATTAGAATCACGAGGATGTTTACAGTTCCCTAAACTTCTAGGGAGCCAGACGCCTCTGCATAATGCCCTGACAAAAGCCAGTCCTTGCCTCAAAATCACAAAAATAGACATCAGATCAGTGGGATAAATCAACTCACGGCCGAAATGTCTACCGAGAGGAGAATGGATAAACAGTGGGTGGTCCAGCCAGGGCACAGTGATGGGGTACCACGCAGCAATGAAAAAGATCACGTCACTGATCATGCAAGCACATGTATGAACCCCACAGATTCCACGTGAGACAGAGGAGCCCTGTACAAAAGACCACGCACTGTGGATTCTGGTTACATGAAGTCCAGATGTGGGCAAAACTCCCCTATGGGAAGAGAAGTTAGGATGATGACTCAGGTGGGAGGCATGCCTCTGATGGGGTGGGGACTCAAGGGAGCCTCTACTGGAATGAGGAATGTTCTAGATGTTGAGCTGGTGTGGGGCTGCAGGTGCGTGTGAGAATATAATCATCACTGAGTTGTACACTTAAAATTAGTGCTTTCATAAACATCTGACTGTATGTCTCAACTGAACTGAAAAAAAGAAAGTGAAAAAGTAAAAGCTGACTCAGAAGATGCCCAGGCTTTGTCTGATGCAATTAAAGATGCAAGGTTAACCCAAGATGGCAGGTAATTTAGTGCAAAAAATAAAA